>NC_061111.1:89202070-89319883 GCF_002878395.1 Capsicum annuum
GTGTCTCCATGCTTAGAAAGCATATTAGCGATGCTGTGGTAGTGGATTCCTCTGTGAGTGCTGACATTCAAGAAAATCTTTCTTTTGATGAGATTCCTGTTGAGATTCTTGATTTTAGTGTCCGAAGTCTAAGGAACAAAGAAGTTCCCTTGGTCAAGGTGTTGTGGCGAAACCAATTTGTTGAGGGTGCAACTTGGGAACCTGAGGCGGATATGCAATCCAAGTACCCGCACCTATTTTCCGTGAACTCCGATAAGGCTAAAGGTACCATTCTTTCATAACTTATGCACTTTTGATAAAAGTTGCAGCAGTTCAGCTGTCATTTATTATGTGATCAGCTATAGTTTCTTGAATTTATGCATTCTATGTTGTATTCGGAGTAAGAAATGATGTGGTGATGAGTCTAACGAATGGTTTCAGCTGTATGCTCTATGACCTATCTAATCTTGGCATGTATAGCATCATTTGAGGATGAATGTTTCTAAGGGGGGCATGATGTAATACCCTGAAAAAGTTTTTGTTGAAATTTTGTGCGTAAACATGTTGGGTTCTATCTTCTAGTATGAATTATAAATTTTCCATGAAGAATGTCTTAGTTTATGATCCACCATTACGTATAGTATCGAATAATATTTCCAACGATATGTGGATCATCCAAAATAGACACCCAAGCAATGAGTTACGAACATTTTGATCGAACCGTGAATAGTAGTGAACAGTAAAACGTGCAGAAAAAAGTACCGAGGCCTGACGTATTTTTGCTCCAACTTTAAATGATCATAACTCCTTGTAAATAATGATCTGGGTAATCTACTATATATCAACGGAAAGCTCTGCGAGTCCTCTTTCTAATGAAATTTCTTTCATCCAATTTGTCTATCGAAGCAAAAAGTTATGGTCGATCTACTTCAGCCTATCAAAAGCTAACTTTTGGGTCAACTTCAAATGATCATAGCTCCTCGTACACAATGATCTGGGTGAGATACTATATATCAACGAAAAGATATGAGAGTCATCTTTCTAATGAAATTAGTTTCATCCAATTTGGATATCGGAGTAAAACTTTATGGTTGATCTACTTCAGACTATCAAAACAGTCCACCAAAGGACAGATTCGAGAATTTTTTGATTTTTAGGGGCGTTTTGGTCATTTCCCCTCACCCCAAATCCATCCAAACCCTATATTAAAATTTATTAGAAGCATTATATGTTATATTTAATCAAATTCCCTCAAAAAGAAAATCCTAAGCTCCTACATCCAACTTCAAGAACCTCCAAAGTTCACCATTAATTCTGCAAATTTATTCAAGATTCCAAGTTCCTAGTTCAAGAACTCCAAGAACTACGTTCAAAGGCATGATTAACATCTCAAAAATGAATATCGATCTAAAGTTCGTCATTCAAGGTATGTGGGGTTTTCAACAAGAACTCTCTTTCGTTCTTGTGCCCAAAAATAATTTTCTTTACAAAGGCATAATTTTTATTTGATTTTTACGAATTTGAAGGATGAACCCAGATCTTATGATGATTATTATGAAATCTTGATGTTTATGATTTTTAAAAATAAATTTACATGTGTGGAGATATAAAGCATGAATCTTGAATGATATTTATCATGATTTTGATATTTGGTTCGTGAATCCCCATTGGAAATTGTATTTTTTTTAGAAAGTGTGTGTTATAAGAACGTTGATGTTGAATATTTGAGACATTTTGAATGATTTGACCTTTTGATCTTAATGGAGTTATTTTAAACTCGAGTGTGAAAGAAATCCACAACGTGTTTGATTTTGATAGATGAGAAGTAGTATGGCTCCCGATGTATATTTATATACTCTGATATTGTTTTGTTATTGATCTTCTTTGAAATGATCTGAGCTAAGTCTGAGAGAAATCTTTAGCACTGAGTGGGAGGTATAAAGCGACTTTACTTCCCTAGAACTATGTACCCCCGTAGGAGTGAGCCTGATGTTAATTTATATAGTGATCACTAGTTTATATGGATTTGATATCGATAGTCCTACTCTGATGGCAAGGATAGGATGGCTCTCCCCAACGTTGGTTGTACATTGGACTCCATGTAGCTCACATGGTTTATGTCAGTTATAGGATCTCCCAGTGTGTGTGTGTTTCCTTGTGACTATGGTGAATGGTGAAGTGATTTGAAAGTGGAATTGTGAAAGTTATTCTTTCAAAAGATTTTAATGATATTTACATTATGAGAATTGATATTCTTGATGAACTGAAAGTGATTGACAAATTATATGATGACTCACATGTGTTATTGTACTTATTTCATCCTCTCATAATTATGATAATTTTCTTTGGGCTATGTGAGTCTTTCATACATCCTGCATATTTCTTATAAATATTTATGATGATGATATTTATACAACTACGTACACCCCCATATACTCGGTCCCTTTCCATGGTACTGACCCACATTTTCAGATGTGGGCTGTATTTTCTCAGAATGTAGGTTCAGGTGCTCAATTCCATGTTCAACAGTGATTCTTCGGGCACACTGTTCTACATCCTCTATTATGGTGAGTCCTCATGTTCCGAGGACGTGATGTCTGATGTTGGTCTCATAAAATTGTCTACATTTGATAACTGAGTATGAGTCAGTTGGGGCATGTCTCAATGGCTCGCTGGTTTTATTGATTTTCTTAGAGGCTTGTCAGACTAGTATAGATGTTGGGAGTTTACTAATAAGTCGTATTTTGTTATCTTTCTAAAATTCTTTTATTCTTGGATGATGATTACTCTGTTGATATTTGAGGGTTATTTATGGAAACCCCGTTGATTCTTTTAAAGCATCGTTCTTATGTGTGTAAACTATAATCCCTTGATTTAATTTTAAATTCTCATGTCATGATCTCTATCCTAGTGTGTGAAGTGCTTTCGAGGTGAAAAATGTTCATAGGAACTACTTACAATAAACATGAGCTAAGAACCATTGATTCGTCCAAGTTTGGTATTCGATTGCACAAGGGTCTACTTTGAACGTGTATAACTTTTTACGTACATGTAATTTTACAGCTAAATACCCACCAAATTGTAGATACTTGAGTCAACTTTCAAAAGATACCAATTTTGCCTTAATTCGATACCCGAGCGAAAAGGTATATCCATTTTCGTGAGAGGTAGTGAGGGAGTGTGATAAGCCCATACTGCCCGGGTTATTGCCCCGGGTTAGAGAGGGCGCCACAAACTCTACTCCCATAGACTAAAGGGGGCGCTGCCTGGTCCATTCCCACATTGGTTTCAACTCCTTAAAGCTTAAGGGGAATTTTGGTCCTTTCCCGTCAACTCCAAATGTGCAAGGGATGTTTTATAGAATCTAGAAGGCCATAATTTTCCCATCTTCATCAAAAAAATCCCTCACGTAAAAAGCCTTCCCTTTCCCTCATGAACAAAGGTCAAGGTTTTCGCTCAAGAACACAAATAATTCAAAATTAAATTTCAATATTTCTTCAAGAAATCTAAGAGTTCAAACTTCTAAGTTCAATAATTCTTTAAGAAATATCAAGAATAGAGTTTCTTTCACAGGTTCATCATTCAAGTTCCAAGATTCAAGCTTTCTTCACAATTCAAGAATATTATGGAATTTGGGGTTATGAAAAAGGTATTCTTTCACCCTTGTGCCTAAATTTGTGTGATTTTAAGAGTTTATTTACTTTATTTGAAGTAGGAACCATACCCAAGTTTCTATATTCTTGAAGCATGTGATTTCATGAGATTTAAAGCTTTTAGAATATCAAGAAGTGCTTATGTTTATGCTTTTAAATACGTGATTTATATTATGAATTAGATTGCACTATCTTGACTTGTTATTGACTAAAGTATTTCAAGATTTTTACTGAGCATGAAGTTTTATTATGAATTGACATGAGTTTAAGCATGGGTTTTAAGCCTTATGTTTGAGAATTGAGACTTCAAGAAGATTATGCTTTTAAGTATTCATTGATAAGATTATTTCAAGATATAAGCTAGAATTAATCTTTTGATCCTCAGCTCAAATTTGGAATCCACATTTATTCATTTTGATTACAGTTTAAAGGAAAGAGAAGCATAACTGGTTTTCATTACAACACCTTATGCAATTTTAAGGTGGATTTCCTAAAAAGAGATCATATAAATAATATAGGAGTAGTATTTAGCACTGAGTTGGGTATGAGGCCAAGGTCGCATACCCTAGAACTACCTCTTACTGTAGGTTTTAATGCCATAGTGGGTTTAGTATAGTGATCACTCTAGTTAGGTTCTGTTCCGATGGTAAGGGTAGAACAACTCTCCCAACTTGGGTAAGAGATTTTGGACTCCATGATAGCTCACTTGGTTTATGTCAGTTATATGAACCTCCCAAAAGAAAGAGTAATAGTACAACTTTAAGAACGAAGTGTCGTGGCTTATAAATTTTATCATTATGCTTTACCACTCTTGATTTTGATTTTTAGCTTTCAGTTATTCAATCTTAAGTTGAGTCATTTACATTTAGCATGTATTGTTTAAAGGTTTATATGAAAATTAAGTTATTGTTTTTACTTATGTATTCACCCGACATACACAGTATATTCCAGAAGTATTGATGCACATATACGTCAATGTGCTACATGTCTCATAATGTAGTTACAACTTAAAGTGCACACTTTATAATCAGACAGTTTGTAACATCCAGTTAGTAGGTGATGAGTACTTTTGATTCGAGGGCTCGAGTCTATCAAAGTGCGAGTAGCATCTTGTCTTCTTTATTTAGTTGTACTAATTTGGGATAGCTGGGGGTGATATCCCAGCTACCTATAGTCAATACTAGTAGAGGCTTCATAGACTATTAGCAGAGTTAGTGTGTTTGATTTTAGTTTTTTAGACTCTATTTGATTTTAGTTTTTTAGTATAACTAGAGTTGTAATCATTTTAATAATTTTGTTTTGAAAATGTTCAACTAAAAACTTTTCTTTCAATTATTACTTCAAGTTTTATGTATTTTTATTTAGTTGCTCACGAGTTATGCTAGTACAAGGGTTAGCTTGGGATCACTTGTGGTCCTAAGCACCGTGTGAAATCTAAGGGGTAGTCTTAGGGAGTTACAAACTTGGTATCAGAGCACAAAGGTCAAGTGTCCTAGGGTGTCTATGAAGCTATGTCTAGTAGAGTCTTGTGGAATGGTACAGAGTCATCAGTACTTTTCTTCATGAGGCTACAGGGAATTTATGAAATTTTTCCCTTCTTTATGCTCTAGGTCTGCTGTAAAGTTTTTCTCTCAGAAACTTCCATCAATTCGTGTGTTACTCTATTATCCTTTATCTATGGATTACTCTTGAGATATCATGATTAACAAGTTCAAATTCCTCCTAAGATCATGATCTTAGATTTACCATTAGTAACTTTAGAAGTCACACAGGGAGAGGAGCTCGTTAGTGTGTTATAAGTTCCTTGAGTAGAAAGTTATTTCCTTATCCTAATTAGTTGTTTTGTTAAGACAGAGTAAAATATGTATTCAGATTCCTCGTTATCCCTTCAATATAGATAGTGCTCATAAAAAGAAATAGTATGAACCTAGATTGTTAAATAGAGTTTCCATTCAAGGGATATTGCAACATAGAGTATTATGATATATAAGTAGTAGAACCTTCTTATATTTGGAAGTACGGGTTTAGAAGTGTAGTGACAAGAAAGGTGGGAATGGCTATTGATCAAATGTATATAGATGAATTTATGCATGCTATTGAGTTTGTCTTTTGGTAATAGTCCTTGTGTGTTAGTTTAGGGGTAATGAATGTAGTATAGGTCCCTTGGTGGAAGGTACAGAAAGAGTTATTTGTTAAGGTAAATTTTTCTTACTTGAAGTAGAAAAGGAGTTTTTGATGGTATTTACTATGTTATAAAAGTACAGGTTATTAATGGAAGTATTTGGTGGTTGAGTATTTTTAATATAGGCTTCCCCACGTGGCTATAAACAATAAGATTTGTTGATGCTTTAAGAGCTATAGATATAATTAAAGCATACTGATGGGTGAATAGCAATGATGTGTGAAAGAAAGAAGTGCTAATGTATAATAAGATAGACAATACTATCATGATCAATTATTACTATTATGAGGCTTTAATGGACTAGTATTTCTTGATGTCTTATTTTATAACTACAGAGTGAGAATAGTACATGAGCTGGGGTTGTAAATCATGTTTTGCACTAGACATTAACTGTGAATAGGGGATGATCATTAAGGTGGAAATAATGATTGCTTGGTTAGTGATGCTATTCATATAGGAGTGATCTAGTAGCCTTGGACAATGTATGCATGAGTTAAAGTTTAGTTATTTGTAATTAAGTATGATGTAGAAGTGTGCCCAAGGTCATGTAGGGTTCTATTATTTCCTAAGTGCTATGTGTGGTTAATAGTACCCTTGAGTTGCTAAGTGGAAGGAGGCTAGTTATATGGTATATGGTATTCTTAATGTCTAAGTTAAGGAGTTATGGATAGATAATGCTGAACATTTTGGTTTGATTTTGATTCTCATGGTTTAGGTAAGGATATAAGTTTAGAGATGTGATATTAGTAGGCTATGACGGAAGTAGTATTAGTTATTAAAGGTTTGGGAATATCCATGTTAAGTGTTAGAATCTAAGTTTGAATCTTTGAAGATTGATCTAATAGAAATCATAGTTAAAGCTCTATATGGTGTGCACTCTGGGTAGGGTGATACTCATGAAGATCCTAAGTTAGTAATTGTTCAAGTATTATAGGATAACTATTAGGGCTATAGAAAGATAGAGTTGTATCTCTGAAAGAAGTATTAGCAGTGGGTTATACATTTTCAGTTTTAGTATTTCAGGTTAAGTTTATTATTACGTGTATTTTTATATCCCAGAATCTAGAGTACAGTGATTATAGTCCAGTTTAGAGTTTAGTAAAGGGTTCCACAGACTTAGAAATATGATTTAAAGTTAAGAGGGAGAGATAAAACAAGGAACCAATTAAGATTTTGAAATTCTAGTAGTGCTGCCAGTGTGTTGCAGAACAACACTGGGGAGGAAGATGCTCGACACATTTTTATTTAAGTATTTGTACTTCAGTTATCACAATATCTACTCATGCCTGCATGTCAGTTCAATGATCTTAGTTCATGTTCATGCACATAATAGAGAATCATGTACTCTCCCAGTTCTTAGTATGAGGAGTTCCAGTTCATTCAGTAGCATGAATCATGTTCGAGGAATTTATGAACTCAAAACTCGGGTCATACATCTTAATACTCATGTACTCATGCTTTACAGTATGTTTAGTTCCAGTACTCATGCTATACTCTTACTGATCAACAAAATTCAGTTTATGTCATGTATTCCATAGGTTTAGATCTGTTTAATAAATCCATGTCTTGGATACTTTATTCTACAGAGCACAAATTGCTCATTAATTCACTATTTTAACAAGAAGCAAGCCATTCTCTCTTATAGAGCAAAACCCTAGTTCAAGAAATCAAGGTCAAGCTCAAGAATCTCTTCGAGAACCTTCAGGAACTCTTCTTCTCAGGTATGTTAGGTGTTTATGTATGGGTTCCTTTCACCCATAGAGTTTACGAATCCCTTTTGAAATATACAAGATCTCAGATTTATGATTTCCATGTTTGAATTATATTAAATTCATGTTCATGATAGTAGTTGGGTTTCAATCCATTATTTAAGTGCAAGTTTAATGAAATTAAATAACATGTATAACAAATATATGATTATCTTGATAGAACCTTAAATTTATAAAGTGATTAATGCATCTATGATGTTGTTTGGTTTTCAATCCCTGATTATGATAAGATTCATGAAAAATAGAATAGTATTTAGGGGGAATTATATGAATTACATGCTAAATCCTTGACTTTACAATTAGGTATTGTATTCATGATGTTTATGTGATGACCATTCTTATGTGACATACTAATGCTCCCCAAGTATTTGCTAAAATGTCTATGTGAAGTAGATAGAGGAATCATGAGATGTTATTATGAGATCTTAGTAATGTACAAGCTTATGCCCTACAAGTATTTGATAAAATGCTAATGTATGAATTGAATAGTGAAGGCATGACATGTTATTATGTGATCCCATTTATGTACGAGTTAATGCATTACAAGTGTTTGATGAAATATATCTATGAATGAATTATGACTAAGTGGATATTGATATATTATTCAAGATTATGCTTTTCTTTACTTTTTATGCTATCGAGTCCTGAGGGTATTTAATACCCAACAATTTAGCTATTTACCTAGAGCCAGTGTCAGTTATAGAATAGTATCAATCATGTCACGATCAGTACACTCAGTCCGTTATAGAGCTCATTAGAACTCAGTCAATTACAAACTTAGGAAAACTCAGTAAACTTAGTATCAGTCTAGTGCAATCCAGTATAGTCAGTTCAGTGTCTTTTAGTTGAGAGTAGGATTCAGGACCGAGCGAGAGCAGGGATGATGGCTTCCCAATCAGATAGACAGAGTCGTTAGTAGCAATCCCTATACTCTAGAACTGCATAGCCAGCGCAGGATGAGGATTCACCCATCAGACTAGGCTTGACTACCTCCCAGGGGTTACCTATCAGATTAGGCTTGGCTCTGTCCAGGTGTCACCCATCAGTTAGGCTTGGCATCCTAGTTTTCTAGTGTTAGTACTCGTGGAACGGTATTAGCACCCTTCCAACTGGGGTTACAGGTTATAACCCTATCAGTTCAGATTTGGGACATATCGGTTAGATGATTACCTCCCACAGTTTCAATCTCATTTTCAGTCTTCAGTTCAGAACTCAGCTCAATTTTACAGAATCGGGACTGTCAGATACAGTCAATCAGTATTAGTTAATCAGTTATTACAATATAATACTTAGCATAAGGAAAGCTCAGTTTATCTATATATATATATGTACATGTATATGCATAGATTGTATTCTCAGTATTTACAGTATACTCAGATTCTCCATGTACTCTTCTGTTCAGTTACTCTTATTCAGTCAGTTATATCCTCATACATATGAACCCTTGCTTTCAGCCTTACCTCATTTAGCATACTAGTACATTCCCATGTACTGACACATACTTTTCTGTGCTATGATGTTTCATATCATAGGTTCGGCTGCTCAGGTTCCCGACCATACATAGTAGATTCAGATTCAGCCAACGGCCATAGATTTAGCAGTGAGTCCTCATCATTCGAGGATATTATATTATTTCATATTTATAGTAGATATAGTAGTTCAGTAGATGGAGTTAGTTGGGGGATTATCCCATCAACTCCACTTTCAGACAGATTCAATTAAAGCCTTTTCTGACTAGATTTTTAGACAGTATTCAATTTTATAGATGTTATATTTTATCAGTATTTAAGATGTTTTAAACCTTATGGTATTTTATCCTATTTTCCATATTAATTACAGTACTATTATTCAGTTCTCACAAAAGATATCATTCATGGTTTAGCTTGTGGTCCTTCGAGGTTGTAAGCACCATATAATGACTACGGGGTAGTTCGGAGTTGTTACACCCTACGATAAGCACCACATAGCACAAAGGGACATTTTCATAGTTGTCAATTTCAGTGAGGTATTGTGATTACCATTGTATTACGCCAAAATTCCATTTAGGAATTGTCCATTTCTAGTGGCGCAATGTAATAGCAGCGCGTTGCGTCGCTGGTCGAAATAGGGTTTGTCAGTTTTCCAGTATCCTGACGCGATTGTACCGCATCGTGTTAGGTTTCAAAATCAGGATTTCCAGTTCCAGTTTTGAGTTTTAATTTGTCTAAGGGCAGTTAAGTCCTTTCTCTTCACCTTATTCAGTCAAAATATAGGATTTAAGTCCCAATAGAGCATTATTTGCTCATTATTTCACAATTCTCTCAAATTAAACTAATCTTCTCTCCAGAATAAAAACCCTAGACTTCAAAATACAAGATCAAATATCAAGAACTCACCAATGATTCTTACAAATTCACTAACACAGGTATGTTAAGTGTTCATCTATGGGTTCCTTTCACCCATGGATTGCAAGTACCCAGCTTTAAATTCAAAGATGTGATTATTACAAGTTATTATGATTTTAAATTGTTATTTTAACCATGAATCTCCATGAATCTTGATTTTCACCATACTTCCATGAATTTGTTGTTGTTATCAAACCCCACAGGTTCTAATGTTGTTATTCACTGAATTAAATCATGATTAAGTATTATTGACATTGAAATCATGCTATTACTATAAGTTTTATACTATTCCTATGCTTAGATTAAAACCTTATGTCATTCCTTAGTTAAATTTTGCATATGTAATGTTGTTATCAATTTTACTCAGTGCTCACAGCAGGTACCAGCTCATGGGTTAGATTGTGGTCCCTCAGGATTATAAGCACCATGTGGTGCCCAGGGTGTAATCTTAGGGTGTTACAAACTTAGTATCAGAGCCTAATGTTTTAAAGTGTCCTAGGAAGTTTGAAAGCTGCATCAAGTAGAGTCTTGCGCATAGGTGTAAAGTGCGCCAAACTTATGGGCAAAAGGCTATAAGGTGTTTTAGGAAAAGTTTCCTTCTTTCAGTGTTCATGTCATGCGATTAAGCCTAAGCTCAAGTTAAAATCCTTTTCTAATATATTCTCTCTTCCATTTATAGAACATGCCTCTGAGGAAGACTAACTGAAGAGGAAATGAATCAGTCAGCACCTCCGCCCGTTTAGGAAGATCCCCTGAACGAGCATGTTTCTCATGCAAAATTTTGAACTTTATTCACTTTTTAGATCACTCTGTAGCTGCTTAGAATGCTCATTCAGCTATTTTTATGGCCAATCCAGTGATGAATAATGCCGCAGCTAGGATTTAGGACTTTACCCGAATGAATTCTCCTCTATTTTCATGATCCAAATTTGAAGAGGATCCGCAGGAATTCTTAGACATGGTTCAAAAGGTAATAGATATTATAGGGGTAACTACTAGTGAGAGTGCTGAGTTAGCTGTATATCAATTAGAAGATATAGCTCATACATGGTTTAAGTAGTGGAAGGTAGATAGAGGAGAAGATGCAGGGCCTACAGAATGGGAAGAGTTTGCTACTGCCTTCTTAGATAAATTCTTCCCATTGTAGCTGAAGGAAGTAAAGGTGTTAGAGTTTATCAACTTGAGGCAGGGAAATATGAGTGTGAAGGAGTATTCCCTTAAGTTTACTCAGTTATCTAGGTATGCTCCTCATGTGGTAGCTGATAGCAGGTCTAAGATGAGTAAGTTCGTGTATGGAGTATCTGACAGTATGATCAAGAAGTGTAGGACTATAATATTGACTAAGGAGATAAACCTGTCTAGGCTTATGGTCTATGCTCAATAGATTGAGGAGGTGAATACTAATAATAGATAGAGAGAGAGAGAGAACAAAAGGGCTAGAATGGGTAGATTTAATTTCAATAATCTAGGGTTAGGTGTTAACCATCCTCAGTTCTATTAGAAATCTTTAGTCCCAGCTCCATCTTCAGTTAGTGCCCCAGTACCTAAGTTCAAAAATGACAATCGAGATAGGGCGCCAGGATCTAAGTCCCAAGATAGTGTTAACAAAGCTCAGATGAATCCTCTTTTCTAGAAATATGGTTAAACAATTAGGATATTTTTTGGGCCAGTAGTGATGTATATTTTGGGTGTGGAAAGCCAGGCCACCGAATTAGGAATTGTCCAAAGAGTGGTCAGCAGGGTCAGTCCAGTCATCCCATAGTTTCGTTTGGTTGCCCGACTTAGCAGGGTGCCGCTTCCAGTACTACTAGGGGTCTACGTCCAAATAGATTGTATTCCCTTTAGTCCCGACAGGATCAGGAAAATTCTCCTAATGTGGTTACTAGTACATTACAGGTCTTTCATTTATATGTTTATATTTTTTTAGACCTGAAGCTTCTCTTTTATTTGCAACCCCTTATATAGCCATCAGCTTCAGAATTAGTCCCAAAATCGTAGGAGGGCCCTTTTTTGTTTATACCCCAGTAGGTGTCTCTATTGTAGCCAGGAAGGTATAAGGAACTGTTCGGTCACAATATCTCAGAAATTCACTTCAGTTGATCTTGTGGAGTTAGAGATGACAGATTTTGACGTCATTCTTAGCATGGATTGGCTCTACCTATGATATGGTTTAGTTGATTTCAAAAATAGAGTAGTTCATTTTAAGTTTCCGAATGAACCAGTCCTTGAATGGAGGGATAGCACTACAGCTCTTAGGGGTCAACTTGTTTCGTACCTTAGGGCGCAGAAAATGATATTCAAGGGGTGTATTTATCATCTTGTCTAGGTCAGAAACTCTAATTCTAAGACCCCTAACCTTGAGTCGATATCATATATGAGGGAATTTCTTGATGTGTTCCCTAAAGATCTTCCTGGAGTTTCTCCCAAAAGGGAAATTGACTTCGGAATAGACCTTCTCCAGAAACTCATCCTATCTCTATTCATGATATAGAATAGCTCCAGTTGTACTCAAATAGTTAAAAGAACAGTTGAAAGATCTCTTAGATAAGAGATTTATTAGGCACAGTGTCTCCCCATGGGGTACACCAGATCTGTTCGTGCGTAAGAAAGATGATTTTCTTAGAATGTGTATTGACTACTGTCAGTTGAACAAAGTCACAATCAAAAACAAGTATCCACTTCACAGAATTGTTGAATTTTTCAACCAACTTTAGTGTGATAGTTACTTTTCTAAGATAGACCTCAGATCTGTCTACCATCAGCTCAGAGTCAGAAAATATGACATTCCAAAAACAGCTTTCAAAACTCGGTATAGTCACTTCGAGTTTCTAGTCATATCCTTTGGTCTCACAAATGCCCCAGCAGCCTTCATGGACTTGATAAACTGAGTGTTCAAGTAGTACTTAGACATGTTTTTCATATTCTTCATTGATGACATTCTTGTCTACTCCCATAACAAAAATAATCATGCAGACTACCTCAGGATAGTATTGCAGACTCTTAAAGGCCATCATTTGTTTGAAAAATTCAGTTAGTACGAATTTTGGCTAAGATCAGTAGCTTTTCTTGGCCATATTATTTCTTGTGATAGCATTAGAGTCGATCCCCCAAAAGACCAAAACGGTGAGAAACTATCCTAGACCCATCTCTCTATTAGATATTAGTAGTTTCTTGGGTTTGTCTAGATATTATTGATGGTTTGTTGCAGGATTTTCATTTATTGCATCCCCCATGTCCAAATTGAATTAGAAAAAAGTTAAGTTTCACTGGTCAGATTCCTGTAAGAAGAGTTTTCAGGAGTTAAAGACTCGACTCACCATAGCCCCAGTTTTGACCTTGCCAGATGGTTCAAATGGGTTTGTTGTGTACTGTGATGCTTCCATAGTTAGGTTGGGATATATTTTTAAGTAGAGGGGTAAGATTATGGCCTATGCCTTTAGATATCTTAAGCCCCATGAAAAGGATTACCCTACCCATGATCTTGAGTTAGCACTTGTTATGTTTGCTGTTTAAAGCAAGCTATTTAAAGTCTTTAGGCTATTTATAGTCTTTATGCTAACTATTACATAGTAAAATGTCCAAAAGGCCCTTAATGAGGACTTACACTCCATAGGCGCCCCTTTTCTCTAAGAAAATGACCAAAAGGCCCTTAATGAGGTACGGATTTGGAGTGTAACTTGATTCTTCTCCATACTTCAACAATTGTGTTCTCAGGTTAGGCAACAATGGTGCCCCAAGCTTGAGGCTTCATGCGTTAGCCTCCAATCAAAAGGTATGATGCCCACTTGACTCATATTATCCTCCCCTTCTTAAAAAGGATTTGACATCGAATTTGAACCTTTAAAAATAGTAGGAGACACAAGAAAACACACTTTCCTTAAGGCATGAGGGTTAAAGTTAGCACAATCAACCATATCATCAAACCAAGGTTGTATAGACTTCACATGCCGAAGGGTCTTAGTGAGTAGGATACCCTTCCAATCATAAAAATCGAAATTCCCTTCCAAAGAAGTAACGCCTTGTCTATCCACATAAGTGTCACAAGAAATAATAGACAAGAGTTATTTATCAAATGGAATCCAAAGACTCTTCTTGGAACAAAAAAGAGTCTTACAAACATAAATAGGAAGGCCATACATTCCATTGACATTCAAGTAATTCTAAAAGACATCAATACCATCTAGGTAGGAATTTAAATAAAATATTTTCATAGTATTGTCTACTCTAGGGCAAATGTCATCATGATTCCAAGGAAATCTAGAAATAGAAGGGGGTAGGTACATACATTTGGAGAAAAAACCTGAGCTTGCTCTCTTTCCTTCAAAACTTGCACCATAGAAATTCATCACCTTCTACTTGGAAGTTGGCACAATGCTAGTACCTAATGTGGTGAATAACAAGTGACTGGTTTTCACACCAAGATCTTTTTTTTGAACCCAAAACTCCTCATCATTACTATTCGGGTCCTTGCTCATCATGAGGTTAAAATTCAAGACCTCTCCTTCTTCTGGCCAAACATCTTCATTGAGAGCTTTCATCATTAATCCACAAGGTACAAAGATGTTTCCTTCTTTCTCTACCAATTTCTCTTCACCTTTAAGGTCCTCATCCTCTTTAGGGATTTCCTCACTACTATTATTTAGGGTCACTTTATCCCCAACAAAGTAAGGATCACCCTCCACCAATACAATAATCCTTTGGTTAGGGAATTCACTAGTATTATAACCCCAACCTTGACATTTAAAGTAAATAATACCTTTAGTATTGGGAGTAGAAGAGGGATTACCTTCAACCCATGGTGGATACCTTTGGTTTTCCCTATCAGTGGGCTTCTTCTCGAAGGACTTATAGGAGTCATTGTTCTTGTTCCATCCGAAGGTCCTCTTGGCGTAATTATTCCTTTCAACCTTAATGGCCACTTTAACAAGATCCTCTATTTGGTCAAACTTGTGGACAACGAGTTGAGAAACAACTTTATAATCAAAATGACCTTTTAACCAAGCTATGCAATGGTTTGAAGGTTCAACAATATCAAGATGAAGAATCAAGTTTTGAAACTCCTCATAGTATTCTTCCATACTTCTGTCTCCTTGCCTCAAATTGTAGAGCCTTGTTAGTTGCTCTTGCTTGAACCTTTTCGTGACACATATTTCTCTCATTATTACTTTCAATTCATCCCAATCCATAAGGTTAAGATTGCCATTTTTTTCTCTTTGCAATATTTTTGTCTCTGACTAAGTATATGCATATCATTTAAGTTAAGCAATGGCATGTCTGGCTTTCTTATGGGGAATTAACTCATTGAGTTGGAAAATTTGATTATGTTGTAATTCCCAATCAAGGTAGATAGATGGATCACTAGTTCCTTTGAAGGTAGGAAGAGTGATCTTGATTTAGTTGAAACCTGTGTCTCTACCCAAATATCCTACTTAATCTGCTTAATTACCTTCTTGAACATGGGGACATTGTCCAAAGTTGCCTTTACCATGAGGAACCAGACCAAATCATCCCTCTCGACACCTATGCCTTCCTCCATGAGCTTCTCTTCTATTTCTTACAAATTCTACAAAGAGAACCACTTCATTTAACTCCTCACCTCCATAAAGACCCTAACCTCCCACATCATCAATGTAGATTGGTTGGTTTCAGTTAAGGGGTTCTCAGTATTTATTAGGGTTCTTAGTTTTATGGAGCTTCTTGGTGGATTTGGTTTTGATTATTTAGATAAGTAGGGGCCTGGTTGATGGGTTCATTTACTTGTCCAAGTGGATTGAACATTTGGTGAAGTGTATCCGGAGTTATAGTAATGTAGGTGTTGGGAGCATATCCACAAGATGAGGCATGGTAGATTTTGGGACTTACCTTCTTGGAGTCTAGACGAACTTCCAAGGTGTTAATTCTCCTTGAAAAAGAACCCTCCATCCTTTCCATTCTTCCATCCTTTCTTTTCATTCTAATTTCCATAGTATTGAGATTCTCCATGATGTAAATAGCCCAACTAGGCATTTCACCTTCATTAGCCATTTTCCCTATCAAAAAATACAAAAAAAATCAACAAAAACAACAAACTAGTTAGTAAATCAACCTCACAAGCTCTTAAAGCCACACCCTTACAATCCCAGTCAATAGGTGTCGCAAGTGTTGGTATCGTATTTATACTCCAATGAGTTACTTAGTAACCATTGTGGATTGAGGTCGGAATAGATTTTTTCTTGAAACAACTCAAAGAAAATATGTACAGGCTTGAACCAAGAAACTACAACGAATTACAAAAAGATAAAAGCACACAAAGAAAGGGAACACGAAAGAAATAGACTTAACAACTAACTCACAACCTAGTAGATGATTACTAGTTGCTAATTAGTATTAGAATCAAGAAATGCAACCAAAGAAATAATAAAATAAACTTAAAAATCCAAAATTTTAAGCTTAAGCAATTCCGTGTAGGGTGATGACAAGCAGCCTCTCATTGGTTGTTGAAGTTTTTTATTAAAAAATATCATATTCAATTTTTATTGATCAATATTCAATTAGAAGGGTGGAATTTCACTTTTTGGAGGGAAAAAAAAGACTTAGAGGCTTTTTCAATTTCAAAAAGACCTTGACTTTCTTTTCACCTTTTGAAAGCCTTTGTCCCCCTTTCCTGTTTGGTAAGTCTTGGGAAGACCCCTTTCTCCCTTTTGGTACATAGACTTTTTGAAAGTATTTTGGTCCCCTTCCTTCTTTTGTAATAGTCTTGGAATATGTTTCAAGACTAAAATGGCCACACCTTCTTTCTTCTTAGTTTTTAAATCAAAACCCACTTTTTCTTCAACAAGATATAAAGATGGTAAAGAAAACCAAGAACACCATCTTCGAAATTTAAAGTTCTAGTTGTACGTTGGACCCCCAAATATCAACAACACATGTTCAAGCTCAATATTCTCAATAGAAAACATCAACAACAGGTCTTTCCAACCACCAATCCTCAACAACACATTTTTCAAGCTCAAGCTTTAGATCTAGACTCAAATAGTGTTAGTAAGGAAGGACCTAACACTAGAAACAACCAAAACACTCCTAGATCAAAGTTCAACTTTCAGCCAAGGAACAAAATCAAGAACAAAAATTTTGTCCAAGATACAAAACAAGATCAACTAGCTTTATTTTTTGTGAGATTTTCGGATTTGGATAGCCCTTTTTAAAAATTTTCTAGGCAACAATCCCTAGAGTGATTTTGTTGGAACAAAATAAAGCCTTGATCTTGATACCAAATGATACAAACCAGCCAATATTGGATACAAAACCAGCCACAAACATGACAACAAGATGAATAACAAACGACAGATTCAATATCAAACCATGAACAAAAGATAGCAAACAACAAAACGTAAAGATCGATAGGTTTACCTGACATACGAATGCACAAATACTAAGAACAAAAATGTGTATCAAACATTAAGACCCAAAGATTCATACAAGCAGCACTAAGTTCTTGTGGAGACCTCAAGGGAATTGAAATCCCCAAGCAACCACTGTTTCTAAACTAGTAACCAACACAAGTGATTTCACACTTGCCATAACTGAATTCACCCCTGCAGATACACTCTCACAGAGTTTATCTCTCAAAATAATATCAAGGTTTCTGAAAAATGAACTAAAGCAAGATTTTAATGTCTTAGGATAACTATTACATAGTAAAATGTCCAAAAGGCCCTTAATGAGGGCTTAGACTCCATAGGTTCCCCCTTTTCTCCAAAGAAATAACCAAAAAGACCTTAATGAGGGGCATCTTTGGAGTGTAACTTGAGTCTTCTCCATGCTTCAACCCTTGTGTTCTCGGGTTAGGCATCAAAATTTTCCCAAGCTTGAGTCTTCATGCATTGTCCTCCAATCAAAAGTTATGATGCCCCCTTGATGCGTATCATAGAGGTTCTTTCCAAAGATAACAACTAGGTCAAATAAAACTAAGGTAACTTTAATTAGTGTAAGCAACTAAAGCCAATCTTACCCTAAGTACAGGCGTCTAAAGAATTTTTATCTAACTTGAGTGATCTAAGGCAATCTCATGATATAAATGAGACATGACACCTAATCCACCTAAGGCAAAAGGAAACAAGTCAAGTGTTTCAACTCTACAGTTTTAAATTAGCCTAAATGGTCCAACTAATTCGGGTCTTGTATACCATCAGTACAATACTTAAAACCCATCCCAGATCCAACATAGCATCATAAGTTTACTATGAAATAGCTTAATATAACAAGGTATAAACCTAGCCTACCTCAACGCTGAAAAAAGCTCAATAAACCACTAAATCACCTTTTTTTCCTTTCGTGAAGCCTCATCAAGATGCCAAGCTATCATAAATACATTCTACTTATTAATTTGATAATAATGACACCCATATTGCACCATTATGCTTTGGGTCCAAAAATTACATTAAAACTCCATATGGGTCTCACTTATGGAAATTATATTTTTGAGACCAACCTAACAATCTTTCAAGCTAAATGAATTATTACCCTAAAAAATGGGTGAAAACAGAGCTAAATTAGGGCTGAAGTTATGCCTTAAATGTTTTAGGGTTTGGAGAAACATATCACTAAAATCCACTAAGAAAAAGGCAAATTCATACCTCAAAAGGGAAGATAGTCATAAAAATAAATATTAATCAAGCTCCCAAATCACCCATAAGTCTTAATTTTTAGCTATCACACTATTTAGGGTTTATGCTCTCAAGAAAGGAGTGAGAAATGGTAGAATTTATGATATTTAGAGTCTATTTATACCCAGTCTAGGCATTTGAGTGTCACTATCATGACAGGCAAATTGTGATTGCACTATTCAGGGTTTACTCAGGCTTATTGCAACCACGATATACCCATCGAGATTATGGTATCTTTGTATCTACCAAGGGTATCATGATTGTAACCCTTGGCTCGTAATAGCATTGGAATTAGATAACAGCTGAGACCTGGAAATTCTGTATACGCAAGCCCTCGAGGTTTATCCAAAATCATGTATATGCAAACGAACGATGCAACCACAAAAAAATGTAATGCGCACTAAGAATTTCCATCCAAGGTTGTTTCAATCAAATCTGGGTCTCACACATATATTTCACTTTCTTAACTTTCAGACCAGTAGGTCGAAATGAGCTCGGCTGCCTCGAACCTAAACCAAAGGTACACTTATCCTAAAATTGATATTCTAGAGTTATTGGCATAGTTGAAATTTGTATTTGAGGTTTCTTAACCAAATTTTTACCCCGATGACCATTTGGAACTAACGAAGACTTCAAAATAGGGAATTGACCCTAAACAATAAACTAATTGCTCGATAACTGCATTTTCAGCTTTAGTAAGTCATAAATGACTTGGGGAAGCTATATAAAATCTCTACTACCAAAAATAAGTAGAAATAGAGAAACTGATTTGAAAGGTCATTACATAACCCTTTGTCAACATTATCCTTTGTTTCTACATATTTTTCTTCTATTTTTTATGTTGCATGTGAGTCCCTCGTTGTGCCTCTTCATATTTCAACTCCGTCAGAAGATTTTTTATTGGTAGATCAGATGTACCGATCTTGTTTGGTTACCTTTGTAGGACATGAACTTGGGTAGACTTAATTATCCTAGATATGGTTTATTTTGATATTATTTTGGGTATGAATTCGTTAGATCCTATCATATTATTTTGGATTGTTATGCCAAGATATGACCTTAGCTACGACGAGTGTGTCAAGGTTATCTTAGAAGGGTATGCTTCATTCGAGTCCAAAAAGAGTTATATGCATGATACGTACTCATTACATAGTAGAAAGAATATGATTTTCTTATTTGGATTATGTCTGTGATACTAGTGTTGTCTCATATTAGACGTAGTATATCTCTTTAGAGTGCTGTGATCTTGTTCATACAGAAAAAGAATAATTATATGTGTCTAAATTGATTATAGATAGTTGAATAAAGTGATGATTAAAAACAAGTATCGTTTTCCTTGAATTGATGATATTTTTTACTAGCTTCAAGGTGCTTCAGTGTTTTTAAAGATATATTTGAGATTCATGTATCACCAGTTGAAGATTAGAGCTTTGGATGTTCCAAAGGCAGCTTTTTAGACTTGATACAGTCACTGTGAGTTCTTAGTCACATATTTCAACCATATCACGACTACTTTGTGATTGTATTCATACATAACATTTTGGTTTGTTCCAAGAATGAGGTTGATCAGATGAAGCACTTAAGGATTGAACTCCAGAGGTTGTGTGATAAGATTTTGTATGCCATATTTCCCAAATGTCAATTTTTGTTAGATTTATCTCTTTATTAGGCCATATGGTGACCAAGAATGGTATTAGAGTTGATCCAAACAAGATAGCAGTGTTTTATGATTGGGTTAGACATACTTCTCTTATTAAGATTTGGAGTTTTATTATCTTGGCGGGTCCTTATTGGCGCCTTATAGATTATTTCTTATCTATTATGGCTACTTTAACCAAGTTGACCCATAAAAGGAATTATTTTAGTGGTTGGATGCATGTGAGAAAAGATTCCAAAGGCTTAAAGAGTCATTGACTTTGGCTCTTATTTTGACTTTGCCCAAGGAAGGTGTTAGTTTTACAGTGTTTTGTGATATTTCTAGTGTTGATTTGGGAGTGGTATTGATGTAGAAGGATAAGGTGATTACTCATGCCTCTCATCAAGTGAAGCTTCATTGGAGAAATTACCTACCCATGAATAGGAGTAGGAAGCTGTTGTGCTCCTATTGAAATTGTATTGTCATTACTTGCATGGAGTTCTTTGCAAGATTTTCTCAGATTATTATAGCCTTCTATACTTCGTTAATTATTGATATCTTAAATTGAGGCAATGACATTAGATTGAGTTACTTAATAATTATGACCCTAATATTCTTTATCAGTTAGGTAAGATTAATATAGTTGTGGGTGCCATAATTTGAAAGTCGACTATATGGGGAGTTTAGCTTATCTCTTTACAAAAGAGTGGCCTCTAGCCTTATAGGTTTGGTGTTTATCTAACCAGATAGTTATGCTTGATATTTCAATACTCAAGATTATTTTTAGCCTTCATTAATGCTAGATCTTCTTTGATGCTGCAGATTCGAGCTCATAAGTCTAATGTGATAGTTTGAGGGTGATTCGAGATAAGGTATAAAGTAGTGAGGCTAAGGAAGGACTCTTGATTTCGATAGTGTTTTGAGGATTAGAGGTTAAGTTTTATACCGAGAGCTGGTGGATGGGTAAGATTAATTTTTAAGGAGGTATATTGTTTAAGATATTCTATCCATTTAGGGTGACCAAGAAGTATAGTGATTTGAAGCAATATTATTTGTGGGGTTGTGTGAAGAAGGATGTAGAAAACTTTGTAGCTCATTGCTTGTGTTGTTAGCAGGTGAAGACCGAGCATCTGAGATCGGATGGTTTGCTTTACAGATTACCCATTCTTAAGTAGAATTGGGAGCAAATCACTATAGACTTCGTGTGTGTATTGCCTTATACTTATTAAGGTTCGAATAGCATTTGGGTCATCATGGGCCCCTTTCGTAGCTATTCAGATCTTCTTCATTATCGAGAGGTTGACTCATATCTATATTCATGGGATAGATTATCTTCATGGGGTACCCATTTTATTATTTCAAGTAGAGGCTTAGTGTTCACTTATAACTTATAGTTGACATTTTAGGAGGAGTTGGGTACTCAGATTGATCTTAAAACAACATTCCACCCCCAAATTAAGGGTCAGTCAAAGTGGACTATTAAGGTTTTGGAGGATATTCTTCACATATGTGCTATGGATTTTAAAGTTTAGTGGAAGCAACATTTGGCCTTAGCGGAGTTTTCTTATAATAGTTTCCATTTGAGTATTGAGATGCATCTTTTAAGGCATTATCAATCACCTATTAGTTGGTTTGATACTTCAAAGATTAGACCCGTAGTACCGATTGATTTGCTAGTTTGTCAACAGGGTTCGGGTGATTTAGGATAAGCTTGGGAAGCCCAGTGTATGATAAATTATTATACAGACTAAAAGTTTTATTCCTTGAAGTTTTTCATTAGTGGTTGAGTTTTCCTCCATCTATCACCTATGAAGGGCATGATGAGGTTTGGGAAGAGTGGCAAGCCTAGCACGAGGTACATAGCATCATTTGATATTTATTGGATAGTTAGAGAGGTTATTTATGAGGTGGTCTTACCTCCATATGTTTTAGACATTCATCCAGTCTTACATGTATCTATACTGTGGCACATGCTTCACTGGGACTCGGTTCAGTTGGATGGGAGGTTGACCTTTGTAGAGGATCCAGTGTCTAGTTTAGCCAGAGATATTAGATGGTTACATTCTAGAGATATTTTTGTGGCTAAGGTTTTGTAGAGACACTATCCTATTAAGGATAATACTATGGAGGTCGAGTCTGACATACTAGTAGTTACCCTTAGCTCGTTACCGATTCAGGAATTTCCTTGCCTTTAAGTTCGAGGATGAACTAGACTCGTAGTGGTGGATGCAGTAGTGACCTAATTTGTAAAATTATTCTTGTTGTATGATTTGACAAATTTTATCTTCCCCATAGTTGTAACATGTTGATTTTGGAGTATAGGGATGGTTGCCACAGTTCCCAATAAGATAAAAAATATTTGAGAGTGTTAATGATTTATAAAGGCTTTAAAAGCAATATAATTGACTTTGGTCAATATTTATTATTTTGGCTGCTATATGGTGCTTTAAACAATTTCATTGGATCCAAAAGGTTAAATTTGGATTAGTAGAGATTTAGTACAGGTTCAAAACCTTTAGTTTCCATTTTTACCCTCTGTTTGAAAGACTAGTGAATTATGACTTTAAGGGGTCCCGTGGTGTTAATTTTTTGAAAACAATATCTTTTCAAAAATCGATCACTGCCATTAAGTCCAAAACATCAAAAATAGCCTGGTAGCATATATGTTTTTTTGTGGGGTTCCAATCAAATCTCGAGGTTCCATTCAAAGTATTAATGACTTGCGTCAAAATTAGCACATGTTGATAGCTAGAGCAGTTGCTTAAGCGGTAGCCACTTTAGTAGCAAAAAGTTTCTTAAACTTCATATGATTTAGCGACACTTGACCACTTAAGTGATGACCAACCTAGTGGATTGGCCACTTTAGGGACTACAACTGCTTAATCGATGGTTACTTAAGTGATTAAATAGTCGCTTAAGCAATTATTGTTGCTATATAAACCCCTTTTTTCATGATTTTCACCATTTTGGACTTTGAGATTTGGCTTTGGGCAATATTTAGGGATGTCATCACCATTTGAGCTTGGGTAAGATCCAAGGCCTTAATTTAATGACTATACAATGATTTATATTCATCAAAATACTCTTTAATCTTGGTTTAAACATGAAATTTTGAGGATTTTTTTGAAAAAGCTTTAAATTGTTTTTCTTCATTAGGACCTCATTTTAACTTATTTTTATGTGGGTTTCAATTGTAGAAGCCTTTACTTGTGGAATGCATTTCTAAAATAAAATTTTAATTTTACCCTTTTTAGTTTTGAACTCATTTTCAAGCCCAATTTGGACATGACATAAAAATGTACATTATGGGTATCATTAGCTTTAATTTTACATATAGTTGCTATATTTGAATGTCGTAGTTGATTTTGAGGTCGTTCTAAGGGAAGGATCCATACTGATGGATATTAGGGTTGGATTTTGATGTTTTAAGGTAGTTTTTAACTTAACTTTCTTCAAACTGGGTTGGGTAGTTAATGAATAAGTAAGGCATACTATGGGTTAGAAAAAATAACTATAGGTCTGATATAGAGTTATTATATACTGGGTGATGCCTATGTGCAGGTTTATTTACCATTATTTTAGACTTATGATGGTATATATTGTGTGTTTCTCGTGCGGGGCCTTTATTTTACACCATTAGCTTCATTTGTTCATCTGACTACCTTATTTCTTAATATGATGCCTGTGAGGGGGCTTGAATAGATATAATAGCCGTTATTGCGCATTGTTTGCCTTTAGACCACTAGGTTTAAGTAATACCCTGTACTTATCCTAGCTCAGTTTAGCTCCTAGTGTGTTAAGGAACAACTTTGAAAATGTATAACTCTTGATACATATGGAATTTTTCAGTTCTAGATCTACCAAATGGTAGATAATTGAATCAGCTTTCCAATGATACCAATTTCACCTCAATCCGATACTCGGTTAAGAAGTTAAGACATTTTAGTAAAAGCAGTAGGACACCGCGATAAGCATCGCATCGCGTTGAAGGAAAAATTTGCAATTGTCCGATTTCCAGTAGAGCACCACAATTAGCCCATGTCGCAGAGAAGTTCTAGTTCCTGTTCGTCCTTTTCTAATAGCTTAATCCGATTTACCTATGTACCATCAAAATTCCCAATTGGACAGACACCGTATCGCGGTAGAGTGCAAAATGGCACTCGTCCTATTCCAGTGACTTAACGTGATTACGTCACATTGCGCCAGAGCCCAAAATAGTGTTCGTCCTTTTTCCAGTAAGCCACCATGATAGCGATGCATCGTAGTGGTGTGCCAAATCGGGATTTTTCCAGTTCCAAGTAATTCTTATAAAGGGCAATCTAGTCATTTTTCCAAGCCTCAATCATGAAAAAGAAATTTAACCTATTCTAGGCATTATATACATACTTTCCACATAATTACTCTCCAAGAAACCCTAGAACATCGTCTCTTAATCCCCGAGAAATCCAAATTCCACCATTCCTTTTCCAAGATAACTCAAAATTAAAGATTTACAATTCAAGAACTTCAAGAATCAATCTTTAAGAGCACAACTAGGAACTCAAAGTTCAAGCTTCTTTATCAATTACATCAATTAAGGTATGTGGGATTTTCAACAAGGATAATCCTTTCATCCTTGTGCCCAAAATTAGTTTTAAAGTTGTTTTTTACATGAAATTATATGAATTTTAGTTTAGGGTTTATATCCACTTATTACTATTTGAAGATTATGAGATTTTGAGAGATTTAGATGTTGAATTGCATGTCTACTTTCATATTTTGATGCGTATAGTAGTAATTTTCAGATATAGAATTGAATTATTAATATTTTCATTATCAAGCATGAACCTTATGATGATTTGACATGAAGTAGATGTATGGGTTATTGTCCCTAGTTTGAATGTTGTTATTTTAAGAAGATTATGCTTTAAAGCATCCCATGATTTGTATATTTGGATTTTTAGACAAAAATTTGATCTTTCGATCTTAGCTTAGATATGGAATCCACCTTACAAATTTAAATAAAGTTTAAAGTAAACAGATTCACAAGAGGTTTTCATTCTAAACCCTTATACTATTCTTAAAAGTGAACTTCCTATGGAATGAGCACACAAATTAAAGTGAGTAGAATTTAACACCGAGTTGGGTATGTTTATATGCCCCAGAACTATGAGCCAACGTAGGTATAGATTACCAAATTATTCCCATTTTTATATGGATGATAGTTACAAATGTTATCACTTAGATTAGGTTATACTCCTTGGAAAGAGTATGACACCTCTCCCCAACGTGAGGTTTTCTTATAAGGGAACTAGACATTGGACACTATGATAGCTCACATAGTGTAAGTTAGTTAGAAGAACCTCCCTAAGAGTAAAGACATGCAAAATAGTATTAAAAGTATTTCCCTACAGCTTAATAGAAAAGACTTACAAAAAAGCTTTTAGAAACTAAGTGTAAAGGCTCATGGTTTTATTTAGATATTGCTTTACATATGACATTAGCTAAGGGATTTTAGATTTCAGTTTACAGATACAGAAGTGAGTCCTTTCTACACTTAGATAATATGATTCAAAGATAGAATACCAGTACAACTTTTAGAAACAAAATGTTATGACTCACTAGATTTATGTTGCATGTTTTATTATTCATGATTATGATTTTCAGTTTTCAGATATTCCAGCTTATGTGAGTCATCTACATTTAGCATGCATTATTTTACAAATTATGATGATGTTGAGACATTATTTTACTTATGCATTCACCCCCATATACTCGTACAATCCAGAAGTACTGATCCACATACACGTCTATGTGCTACATTGTCTCATAATGTAGGTTCAGGTGCTCAGTTTCAGCAGCGTGAGTGATTTCAAGCATCTCTATCTGCATCCCAACAGTTGGTTAGTCCTCATTGTTTGGGGACCTAGTTATTCAATTTTTCAGTTTATTAGTGTAGATGATTCAGTAATTTCAGACAGTTGGAGTCAACTGGGGGCTTGTCCCAGTGACTCTCTAGTTATTAGTAGTAGAGGCTTGTTAGACTACTAGATATGGTATAAATTTCTAGTATTACCTTTCTAGACTTTGATTCTAACATTTTCAGATATTATATTCAAATAATTTCAGCTTAGATCAGACAGACTTCCACATTGATTTCATGATTATATTTCTCTATTATGAGTATTCAGATTTAGTAGAAGGCTTATAGGGTTAGCTTGAGGATACTCATAGTCTTGAGCACTGTGTGACATCGTGGGACCCATTTTTGGGGGCATTACAGTTTATCAGTGTCATTATTGTATGAGTCGGATATCTAGTAAAGTCTCATGGATCGATACGTTAACATCTATTTCTATTTTTGAAAGGCTATAAGATATCTATAGGGAAATCATCTCATATTTTATTCCTTGTTATGTGGGTTGTTCATACCCAATATTCTAGACTTGTATTCCATTTTTTTATGCACAGATGGTAAGGACTAGGTCCAGAAATTCTAGTGATACTAAGATGGCACCTAATATTGAAGCCCTAATTAGAGAACGAGGTAGGGGTTATGATAGACCTAGAGGTAGAGAATAAAAATGAGGAGCTACACCTGCCAAAGGATGTTCTAGTAAATCCCCTCACATGAATGAGCTTGTGTATACCAAAGATAATTATCAAATAGGGGTGCAGGGCTAGTTCAAGTTCCACATATTTTAGTTGATACCCGAGTGCTTTAAGACTTGTTGATTCGCCTATTGAGTCACTTGAAGGGTGTTTCATTGTGTGAAATTTGTATTCCTAAGTTGGGACATACCCCTGACTATAGCCATAAAAAAACCCATATACATAGTCTAAAATGTAAGTAGAACAAACTACGATACGATGGGCCTTTCAAAGAATGGAAGCTCACCACTTGAAAGAAACTCGACAGATATTGTAATCCATCTAACTCTCCACAGGGGTAAAAGAAGTGTGTTTGGACCCTACATTATGAAACAATGTAGTGTCCAATGACAATCAGTGGGATAAGTACTGGCATGTAACACAGGGATAGTGATAAAATAATGCCATGTCAAAAGTTAGTCAAAACCACATGCACACATTCATATATACATATATTTAAGATGCAGGGATAGGGAACAAGGTTTAAGAGTGAATTTAAAAACATTAACCTATACTGTGTAGCTCTAACCATCCTAAAAACACCCATGGGCTATATGGGTCCAGCTCCCCCTATGGGAAGGGCCCTAGTGCGTGTTAGCCACACGAACCAAATAAAAATAAGGAAAAGCTAAAGCCACCAAGGCAACTAGCCATCCCAAAAATAAATATAAAGTGTGACTCGAACACACGGACATATAGACCCCTACACTAGCTAATGTGGTTTCCAATGTTGGTCCCCTCAGGACCTCAACCTTCCACGATAAGCTACATAACTCTCTTTATGCGCCAATTAAATCGTTTACACACATTTCCATCTACTAAGCTAGGAGTGTTTCAATTAGGAGTTAACCTTTGTTATCGTCATACCAATTAAAGTTAAGCTTACAAGGCAATTTCATTATGTCATTCCAAAACCAATTAGCCAAAATGACTCTAAAGTTCTAATTTAAAACTAATACATGGCCACCAAGGCCTTTCATAATTAAATTTATGGTCCATTAACCTTTTATGTAATGCAAGGCTTCAAAGTGAAGTAAATTATATGTATATCTATCACGACCCAAACCAGAGCCTGGCCATGATTAGTATCTCAAGTCCGCTATTGACCGTAGATTACCCCCTTTGCCTTTTCAAACAATACAATACACTATTAGTGGTTGAATTCTGAGTAGATAACAAGATAGTAAAAAAGAAGATCCATGGGAATCTAAGATATATCAACAACCATACCCAATCCACAAAGCCTCTAAACATGACCAAATTGGTCTAAGTCAGGATATGACCTCGATGATCGCTAAAACTAGACCAAAGAAATGTATATGACATGAAATAAACTAAGAAGTAATTTCCTTCCAAAAGAAGGAGGCTCACCACTTCAAGGTGACTCATGAAACGGTCCAAGATCATTTATCACTACTTAGGAAAGACAAAAGTGTCTCCGATTTCTACATCTTATGGAAATACGATATCCAAAGACAATTAGCGGGTTTAGCACTAGTATGTAACTCAGGGAAAGGATAAAATAATGCGATGATCAATAGTCAAAAATCATACAAAAGGCCCTACTACTGTGTCCTCACCTACTTAAAACTAACTAATTGGAGATCTATATCTCCTACCATAGAGAGCCTCAAATGGAGCCATACTGATACTAGAATGATAAATGATATTATATGAGAATTCAATCAAAGGCAAATGGTCATCCCAACTACCTTTAAATAAACGATGCATGCTCTCAGTATATCCTCAAGAGTCTGAATGGTCCTTTCTGCTTAATCGTCTGTCTGAGGGTGGAAAGTTGTACTAAGGTGGACTTGGGTACCAAAACCCTTTTGGAATGATTTCGAAAAATGAGATGTAAACTGGGTACCTCTATCTGAGATGATAGATAAGGGAACACCGTGCAACCTAACCAACTCTCTGAGATAGAGATTGGAATAGTCCTCGGCTAAGTAAGAGGTATGGACTGGCAATAAATGAGTTGATTTAGTCATCCTGTCTACAATAACCCAAATAGAGTCATGATGATGAAGGGTACGAGGTAAACCTATCACAAAGTCCATGTTCACTTCCTCCCATTTTCATATAAGAATACTGAACTCCTGCATGAATCCATTAGGTTTTTGGTACTCAACCTTAACTTGCTGATATATAGAGCACTTAGCTACAAACTCTACAATATCTCTCTGTATCCTACTCCATCAATAGATCTGTCTAAAATTGTAGTACATCTTAGTGGCCCCTGGATGAATAGAGTAATACACCCCATTCTCTTCTACAAGAATTCGTTGCCTCAAATCATCGACATCAGGCATACACAATCAACCCTGAGAACGCAAAACACCATCTTCCTCTTGGGAGAAAACCTCCACTTTTTAATCTCTGACTGATTCTTTCAACTTAACTAGACCGGGATCTCTATCTTGATTTTTCTTTACCTCAGAAACTAGAGATAACTTTGAGCTACTCTGCACCTATACACTACCTTCTCCTGAATCGAGTAAATGGACACCTAGTCAGGCAAGCTGATGAACTTCCTAAGCTAATTTCTTCATACCATCCTTAACATAAGCTACACTACCCATAGACATTTTACTGAGAGCATCAACCATAACATTGTCCTTGCTCGGATGACACAGAACACTTATGTCATAATCCTTCATTAACTCTAACCATCTTTTCTGACGTAAACTCAAATTTTTCTGAGAGAACACATACTAAAGGCTTTTGTGATCTGTGAGCATATCAACATGCACCCCATACAAGTAATTCCTCCAAATCTTTAAAGCAAATACTATAGCTACTATCTTAAGATCATGAGTCAGATAATTCTTCTTATTAGGCTTAAGCTGTCTGGAGGCATAGGCTATAACCTTACCTTTCTGCATGAGGACACAACCCAATTCTACTATGGATGCATAGGATAAAGTAAAATAACTCCGAATATCTGAGATAAAGTAAAATGCTGAAAATAACTAAACATATCCTGTCTTTGATGGATAAGGACTCACCACTACTGCTGCTAAGAGATACTGAGCTGACTAAGGGTGATCAGGGAACTAAGCATCTGAACCTATGTTATAAGACAACATAGCGCAAAGAAGGTATGACATTGGTACTTTGAATCAACTGGTACGCGGGTTAGGGGTAGCTGAAATACTTATAGAGCCTAAACATGGATGCATGAACTTGTAAAAAGAATGTAAGACCAAGTAAAATATGAACTGAGATAATATGTAAAAGTAAATAACTGAAAAATGATAAATCATACACTTGGTCATACAAACCAGATCTGATATGGTCTGAATACTATATTGAGACTGTGGGAGCTAACTACAATAGGAATACCACAATATGAGCTATTGTGGTCCAATTTGTAACACCAGTTACAAGGGTGCTGGTACTTTGCCAGGGGTACAAAAACATGACTGACGATGTGCATCTACAAGGATGATGTCCTGAAGTACGAGGGTGTCATGCTTCTACTGATGGGGAATCCCTCATAATCTACGTTGGTGCTATAGGTCTGGAACATAGGTGCTGCTACTAATGACTCGTGCCTGACCGACGGGTGAGCCTCCATCCTTGCATTCACTCGGTGCTAAGTGTTACTCCCAATTGAATGAAACTGGTATTATTATTTGTTCTACATGATATGGTACTATACTAAAAAGCTCTAAGCATGAACATGGAAATCTAAATATAATAATAAAATCATTATCTGTCTGACTTGTTACTTGAAAATGGAAATATGTAAATACATATAGGTATCAGGTGTGCATAACCCTCCAACACTGGATGCTACTTTAAGCACAATAATATCATTTAAAACACAATGGGAATTCATTATTCAAAGAACAAAAACATGGCAAAATTTCACTAAATTGACGAAATCCATGAATTTGAATATGGTAATTTGATAAACTTGGGAGGACAATATGTTCACATGGTTTAATTCATGAATTGGTAAATTAGCATGGTGTTAACTAAATATCATATGGGTGATTTATATTCAAATCATGTAAAAACATAATTCACATGAGGAAACATATGGGCATGGATTGAATTCAAAACTAGTAAAAGAACATGGAGTAAATTCATACTTAACATATAAATTACAATAAAAAGGGGGATAAAGAGTTCACACTTGAATAAAAAGGGATTTTTTGGACTAAATGGGTTGAAAAAAACCATTGATGAATACCCCACATACCTTAATTTCTTGAGTTCTTGAAGAAGAAGCATGGAATTGGGACATTAAATGGTTGAATCCTTAGGAAGATGCTTGAATTTTTGTTCTTGTAAATGAGAATGAGTTATACGTGCTAACTAATGAGGAATGGGGAAAATAATGCCCCTCTTAGGTTTTTAATTCATGAATTTAGTATTTAGGGATAGGGTAAAGAACTAAAATACCCCCTTGAATATTTAATAACGCTGCGGGAATAACAAAGTATTTATGACATGGAGGCTATCATGGAGGCTAGCCTCTGTGAACGGAGTGTATTGCAAAAGTCCTTCATTGGTGACACATCTAAATCACAGAGTTATTCAATCTTCGAGGTCCAAAAACACCCTGAACCTATTTCAAAAATTCCAAAACTCTCTCATATGACCCTTTTAATATCTCTAAACATACTTCAACTCAAAAATTTATTTTCGAACTCCAGAAGGCCAAAAATAAAATATTTGAATTCTTAGGGTCTTAAAGTGGCTAATTCTATTGTACTTATTGTGAATTAATGCCTTGGATCCCTTTAAACATGCATCTAGTAGCTTGAAACGTGTCTAGAATCTTACGCGGTATTACAATTATCATCTTCTAGAATTGTAATACTGTATAAGATTCTGAGGTTCTTGTATTTCCTTTGAATTCTGAGGTTCTTGTATTTTGTTTATTGGAACTACCGAAAACAGCACCACTGTAGTCCCATCGTCGGCCTCCCTTCCCCCTTTCTCTCCCTCTATTTCTCTCTAACCATTGGTTCTACCGCCGGAGTTAGTCACCAGACGGCTGACAACCCGCCAGCACATTGCTATTTCTTTATCCGACAATCACCACCCTCATTGGCCGGTGAAGAGTCCAGCATTGCCATTGATAGGAGGCTCCAAGACCAGGGCACATTAGTCCTAATGCTAGTCATCACCGACCGGCGATTCTTCATAGCATACAGCCACCGCTCTACCATCCCTTCCCCTATTTTTCATCTGTTATCCAACCAAACGGCAACAATGGGAAAACCTCTCCTGCCTCCTCGTCGCTACTTCGGTCAACTTTCTGCAGAAAATCAATAGGTTCTTAAAAGCCCATTCAGGTTTAATCTTATATTTTATTTAAGTCTCGAAACCTTTTCTACTTTTTAATTTTTTGATAGATTTTGTGTCAAATTTATCTTTTGTTTGGGATATTTTCGTGTTCCATTTGGTTGATAGTCGAGATTTGGTACCTATTAAGATTCCAAAACTGCTTTAATCTCTTCTTCATCAATCAAAAACATTCAGAAGTTAATTTAGAGATTTTATTATCCACCACTTCGGTGAATCTCCGGAGACATTCCAGAGACGTAACCAATGGCCTCTTTCCCATCGACCTTATTCCGGCAAACACGTTTTAACACCAATATTGCTGGATCAACAGCAGGGAGGCATCCCGGTGACATCCAAACTTTAGTTCTTTCATAACTTTATATAGTTTGATTTCTTTATATTATTTTGCTCCTTGTCTTTTCCTTAGTGCCAGGCCATTAGGGTACTCTGTTTTTCTTACTGTTAGTTTTGTCCTTACCTCGGTTTTATTTTTTCTCCCTATTTGAGTTTAGCTTTGTTTCTTGATTATTTCTTCTAATTTGTGTGAGTCTTATATTTCCTGCTGCTACTTTGTTACTACCATTGTTTAGACTTTCTTATATTTTCTTGTAGTAGTGGATGTGGTCATTGATAATTGGATAGGGTCATGTTTGAGGGGGTTAGGGCGGGAGGCCGTTGTGGGGGCGGGGGAAGAGTAAAAGACAGGGATGGGAGGGTGGCCAAAGTTTGGCCACAGAGGCGGTAGAGGAAGATGTGTGGATAGAGATAGTAGGCTGAGGGTTGGGTCTTGGAATATAGGGACTCTTCAGGGTAAGTCCATAGAGCTTTTGAAGATTCTTAGAAAGAAGAGGATTAATATTACGTGTGTTCAAGAAACCAAGTGGGTAGGGTCTAAGGCTAGGGATGTGGACGGTTACAAGCTTTGGTACTCTGGGAGAGAGAGGCATAGGAATGGAGTTGGCATCTTAGTAGATGAAGAGCTTAGAGGTCAGGTAGTAGAGGTAAAGAGGATCAGCGATAGGTTAATGACTATTAAGTTGGTCATTGGGGGGTTTACCCTAAACATGTGTAGTACTTATGCGCCGCAAGTGGGCTTGGATGGGGAGGAGAAGATACGGTTTTGGGAGGCTTTAGATGTGGTGGTGAGAGGTGTGCCTAGCTTAGAGAAGATTATTGTAGCAGGAGATTTCAATGGGCACATGTGGGCGTTATCGGGAGGCTTTGGTGATGTGCATGGTGGTTTTGGTTTTGGGGAAAAAAATGAAGAGGGGGCTACTCTATTGGATTTTGTGAGGTCCTTTGGGCTGGTGGTGGTGAACTCGAGGTTCCCGAAAAAGGACGACCACCTGATCACCTTTTGAAATGCGATAGCCAAGACCCAGATTGACTTTTATTGCTTAGGAAAGGGGATAAGGTGTTGTTTAACGACTGTAAGGTCATATCGAGTGAGAATCTTTCGACCTAGCATAGGCTCTTGGTTATAGATTTGGGCATAATGTAGGATAGGAAGAGAAGGGGTGAGGAGTGTAGACCAAGAATTAAGTGGGCCAGCTTTATGTCGGTAAATGCATGGGAGATAGGGGAGAAGTTAGTGGGAATGAAGGTGTGGTAGTGTAGGGGGGACGTGGATAGTATGTGGGATAGGGTGGATAGGTGCATCAAGGAGAATTCTAGTGAGCTGTTGGGTGTTTCTAGGGGCTGGGCTAGGCATCATTGGGGGGATTGGTGGTGGAATAAAGAGATTAAGAACAAAGTGGAGACCATGAAAGGGGCGTATGCTAAGTTGGTTAAGAGTAAGGATGAAGAAGAGACGCGGGTAAATAGGAAAGAGTACAAGTTAGCTAGGAAGGAGGCTAAGTTAGCAGTTACGACGGCTAAGACGACAATTTTTGAGAGCTTGTATGTGGGGTTACAGAAGAAAGGAGGGGAAAAAAGTTGTTTAGACTCGCTAAGGCTAGTGAGACAAAGGTTCGTGACCTCGACCAGGTGAAGTGCATTAAGGGGGAGGATGGTATAGTGTTGGTGGAGGATGGCCACATTAAGAATAGATGGCAGTCGTATTATCATAGGCTCTTGAATGATGAAGAGGATAAAGCTATTGTGTTAGGGGAGATGGAGCACTTAGAGGAGTGTTGGGATTTTAGTTACTGTAGACGTTTTAAGGTAGAGGAGGTTAGAGAGACTGTTCACAGGATATGAAGGGGTAGGGTGACGGGGCCTGATGAGATACCAGTGGATTTTTGGAGGTTTTTTTGCGAGGATGGTTTAAGGTGGTTGACTGGATTGTTTAACAAAATTTTCAAGACGATGAAAATGCCTGAGGCTTGGAGGTGGATTAATATGATCCCTCTTTATAAAGATAAGGGTAACATTCAGAGTTGTAATAACTATAGGGGTATTAAGTTATTGAGTTACTCTATGAAGATTTAAGAGAGAGTTCGAGGTGAGGCTAAGACGGATAGTGTCTATTTTGGAGAACCAGTTTGGATTTATGACTGGCCGCTCAACGACGGAGGCAATTAACCTGGTACGGAGGCTGGTGGAACTGTATAGGGAAGGGAAGAAGGACCTGCACATGGTGTTTATCGACTTGGAGAAGGCATATGACAAAGTCCCTAGGGAGGTACTTTGGAGATGCTTGGAGGTGAGTGGATTCCCAGTGGCATATATCATAGCAATTAAGGACATGTATGATGGAGCTAAAACTCAGGTGAGGATGACGGGAAGAGACTCAAAGCATTTCACTATCTTGACAGGATTGCATCAGGGATCTACTCTTGTTCCCTTTTTGTTTTCTTTAGTGATGGATGTGTTGACACAGCGTATTCAAGGAGAAGTGCCTTGGTGTATGCTTTTTGCAGATGATGTAGTTTTGATTGATGAGATACGGGGGGGATGTCGGGCTGTGAATGATAAATTAAAGGTGTGGAGACAAACTATTGAGTCTAAAGGGTTCAGGTTAAGTAGGAGCAAGACAGAGTATTTGGAATGCAAGTTTAATGACGTGAGGCTGGAGAATGAGGTGGTAGTGAAGTTTGAATAACAGGTGGTATGTAAGAGGGTTATTTTCAAGTATATCGGGGCCGTGATTCAGGGTAATAGTGAGATTGATAAGGATGTCTTGCACCGTATTGGGGCAGGATGGATGAAGTGGAAGCTCGCTTCGGGGGTGTTGTGTGATAAAAAGGTGCTGCCCAAGCTTAAAGGCAAATTCTACAGGGTGGCAGTCTATTCGGCCATGTTGTATGGAGCGGAGTGTTGGCCAGTTAAGAACTCCCACATTCAAAATATGAAGGTGGCAGAAATGTGGATGTTGCATTGGATGTGTGGGCTGACTAGGGGGGATAGAGTTCGGAATGAGACTATCAAGGAGAAGGTTGGTGTGACTCTAGTGGAGAATAAGATGTAGGAATTCCGATTGAGATGGTTCGGACACGTGATGGGGAGAGGCATGGATGCTCCGGTTCATAGATGTGAGAGGCTAGCTTTGAATGGTTTTAAGCGGGGTAGGGGTAGGCCGAAGAAGTACTGGGGAGAGGTGATTAGGCGGGACATGGAGTAGTTACAGCTCACTGAGGACATGACGGTAGATAGGAAGATCTGGATGATGTGAATTAGGGCAGAAGGCTAGGGTCAGTTTGGGTCGCTAGTGTAGGGAATTTCTTGGTGGGGGTATTATTCTTGTTATGATACCTTGTTTCATGCTTTATTACGAATCTGTTTACTTTTCTATGTTTTCTATTACTTGTGGGTATCGTATTTATGTTATGCCATCTTGTTCCGTGCTTTACTATGTATTTGTGCAGTATTCCGTGTCTCGAGCCGGGGGTCTATCGGAAACAATCTTTCTACTTCTTTAGAGATAGAGGTATGGACTGCATACATCTTACCCTCCCCAGACCTCACTATATGGGAATACACTGGGTTTGTTGTTGTTGTTGTTGATCTTCTAGAATTGAACCGGGTGCGTAGCTTCATAATCATGAGATATTTAACAACATAACCATAAACATATTATATTAACATGATCAATGATCTTAATTGAAATCGTGAATTCATGCATAACCAATAGCATGTTTGCCAATATAGTAAATAAACACAATCTTTGGCATAATAAATGGAATGATTTCTAAGACAATCAATATGTATGCTCTTAAGCATAATCCATAACATATCAATGTGCTTTAGCAATACATAGACAATAACTTAACAAGAGCCTAATTAAGGGCTTATCATTAGCATGATCATTATCTAATCAATGGCATAAACTGTATCTTATTCATAACATAATTAATAGCTTAATCACAAATGTAGTTAATAAGTACATCCTCTAGAATGAACAAAAGCCTAAATGCTAATTTATCGATGAGCATGATTTCTAGTGTAGTTAATAACTAATTTGTTGGCTCAATCAATAGAATAATATATGGCTTAGAAAATATGATAATCAACGGCTTATTCAATAATTTATTTGGTAGCCCAATCTATAGTCAAGTCAATAGCATAATTTATTAGCTCATCATATGCATAACCAATAATTCATTTATGGCCTAAACGTTATGCCTTACTTCTAATGTCATTCATAATAACAAATAAGTGCCAAGGTCCCTCAATATTTCCTAAAAGGGGTATTCTTTAGGCATTTAATAAGCGTATAAGGGTTCAAGGGAACTAATCATCAATCTTGACTTAAGGTGGATCGAAGATTCCATTTCTAAATCCCAAAAATATACTCTAAGGAAAATTCTACCCTGGACTAGGCTAAGATTTCTAAATCCACTCTTAGATATACAACAAGCGACAATTTTCCCTAAGGTAGAGGTTATTTCCAAACACAACAACTAGGCCAAATGAAAACTAGAACAACCTTCATTAGTGTAAGAAACTAAGGCCAATCTTACCAAAAGTATGGGGGTCTAAAGTATTTTTATCTAACTTGAGTGATCTAAGGAATTGTCATGCTATAAATGAGACATGAAGCCTAATCTACCTAAGTCATAAGAAAACAAGTCAAGCGTTTCAACTCTACGGTTTCAACTTATCCTAAATTGTCCAACTTACTTGGGTCTTGAATTTCATCAATCAAACACCTAAAATCCATCCCAAAACCAACATAAAATCATAAGAATACTATGAAATAGCTCAATCTAACAAAGGATAAACCTAGCCTACCTCAACTTCATAGAAAGTTTAATGAACTACTAAACCAACTCTTTCCCTTCCGAGAAGCCTCCTAAAGATGCCAAGCTACCATAAACACAATCTACTCATCAATACCATAATAATTATATTTATATTGCACCGTTGTGATTCAGGTCCAAAAATTACATCAAAACGTCATAAGGTCCCACTTACAAAAATCACATTTTTGGGACCATCCCAATAGTCTTGCAGGCTGAAGATATTATTACCCTAAAAATGGATGAAAACCAAGCTAAATTGGGCCTAAAATCAAGTCTTAATGGTTTTGGGGTTTTGAGCAATAAATCACTAAAATTCACAAGAAAAGGGTAAATTCTTACCTAAAATTGAAAGATAATCATCAAAATAAATGTTAATCAAGATCCCAAGTCACCCACAAATCTCAATTTTAAGCTATGATACTATTTAGGGTTTATGATCTCAAGAAAGAGGTGAGAAATGGTTGAATTCATGACATTTGGGGTCTATTTATACCAAATCTAGGCATTTGGGTATCTCTATCACGATTGGCAGATCGTGATCACACAATTTTGGGTCTGCTAAGGCTTGTCACAATTCCAACATACCCACTGTGATTGCATTATCTCGATGATTGCCAAGGGAATCACATTCGTGACCCTTTTCCAAGTCTCTACCAAGCCCTCGAGATTTATTCGAAATCCCTTATACACAAACAAACGATTAAAGCATACCAAATTCGATGTTCCAAATAAAATGACACACTTTGAATTTATATTCGAGGTCCTTTTAACCAAATATGGGTCCTATACCCATATTTTATTTTCTTAACTCTCTAACCAATAGGTCGAAATGAGCTCGAGTGCCTCGGGACCTAAACCAAAGGTCTACATACCCTAAAATTAACATTATGGAGCTACTGACATAGACAGAATTCACATTCAAGATTGTTTAGCTGAAGTTTTTCCCAGTGGCCATTTGGAACCAACAAAGACTTCAGAACAAAGAATTGACTCTAATAACCAAATGAACTACATGGTAATTGCATTGTCACCTCCAGTAAGTCATAAATGACTTGGGGCAGCTATAGAAAAGCTCTAACAACAATATTAAGCATAAATACAAAAAATTGCCTAAAGTGTTATTCCAATATCCATTACTAAAGGAACTTTCATTCGTGAAAGTTAAGGATTAGGATGTACCCTAAGTCTCGAACAGATGAGGATATTGAGTCCGCATCTCGCTTTTGATCTATCAGGTGGCCTCCTTAATTGGGCGGTGCCTCTAATGAACCTTAACTACCAGAATCTCCCTAGTGATAACCGCCTAACATCATTAGCCAAAGTGAGCACTGGCTCATCTACAAGGTCAACCGCTTATCCAACTAGACTGAGTCCCATTTAATCACATAAGATGAATAAGGAATGTTTCACCACAACATAGAAATATGGAAAATTAGATGACAGTAGCATAATCTGGAGGTAAAGCTAACTCATAAGCCGCCTCACCAACTATGCGAATAATGTCAAAACATCCAATATATCTAGGATCGAGCTTTATCTTCCCCTCAAACCTCATAACATCCTTTATGATCGATACATGGAGGAATACTCGATCACTAACTCCAAATCTCAAAATACAAAGCCTACGGTTTCCATAGGCCTTCTATTTACTCTGAGCCACTCTCAACCTATCCTGAATCACCCTAACTTTATCCAATGACTCCTAAAGCAAATCAGTACCATGGGGCCTAACCTCAAAAGTCTCAAACCATTAAATCGGATACGACATCTCCTACCATACAAAGCCTCAAAAAGTTTTATCTCAATACTTAAATGATAACTGTTATTATATGCGAACTTTGCCAAGGCTAAGTGCTACTCCTACTAGCCTCCAAAATTTATAATACAGACTCAGAGAATGTCCTTAAGAACCTAAATAGTCCACTACAATTGACCATCTGTCTACAGATGAAAAGTTGTACTAAAATCAACCTGAGTACCCCATGCAAATAAACTATCTCCTAAGCATATATATGGGCTAATCTCTCAGCACTGAAGGATATCTGAATGGTAATGAAATTTGCTAACTTGGTCAAAATATCTACAATGACCCAAATACCATTGGAACCATGGGAAGTGCGAGGCAAACCACTAACAAAATCCATGGTAATCCGCTCCTATTTCCATTTGGGAAAAGGAAATCTATGAATCAATCCATCTGGTCGCTAATGCTCGGCCTTTACCTGCTGACAACAAAGAAAACAAGATATAAAGTTAGCCATATCTCTCTTTATACAGTCCACCAATAATGCAATCTGAAATTTCTATGCATCTTGGTTGTGCTGAGATAAATGGAATATGTATAGTTGTGAGCCTCGTGCAAAATCAACTGAATCAAGTCATCAATCATTAAAACATAAATATGGCCATAAAATCTAAAACACTCTCAGAATCTATGGTTTTCCCTTCTGACTAACCACTCAACACCTAATCATGAAGGAAGCAAAGCTTACTATAGTCAAATTGACGATCCCGAATCTTCTCAAATAATGAAGACCTCACCTCAACATAAGCAATAATACTCCTAGGATCTAAAATATCAAGGCGAACCATCAAGTTGGCTAAGGATTGAATGTCCCATACCAGCAACCTCTGAGAAAATAAAATACAAGACAAGCTATTCATACTTACTGCATTCCGACTCAAGGCATCTGCTATAATATTTACCTTGCTTGAATTACACAAGATAAAAAAATCATAGTCCTTAAGAAACTCCATCCATGTACGCTACCTATTATTAAGATCTCTCTGGTTCATAAGATGCTGAAGACTACGATGATCGGTGAAAATCTTACAATACACACCATATAGATAATGCCTCTAAATCTTAAGTACGAAAACTACCACCGCCAACTCCAAATCATGAGTGGGATAGTTCCAATCGTGCACCTTAATATTTATAGAAGTATAAGAAATAACACAACCCTGCTACATCAATACATAACCCAAACAAACACTAGAAGCATCAGAAAATACAGTAAATCCCTCAATCTTAACAAGAAGAGCTAAAATAGGAGATGAAGTAAGAAAATCCTTGAGCTTTCTAAAGATCGACTCACATTTCTCAGACCATCATAAGGGAACCTCCTTCTGAGTCAATCTATTAATAGAGGCTAAAATAGTAGCAAAATGCTCAATGAAGTATCTATGATAGCCGGCCAAACCAATGAAGATAGAGGTCTATCCCAATCATAAACTGCCTTAATATTAGTTGGTTCTACCTTAATACTATACTTAGACACCACATACAGTTAGAAAACTTAGTGAAAACACCTGATCTATCAATGTATGGAGCACGATACTTAGATATGACATATGCTCATCTCCATCCTCGAATACACAAGGATGTCATCAATGAACACAACCACAAAGAAATCCAAATAAGGACTGAATACTTAGTTGATCAAATCCATGAATGCGGCTAGGGCATTATTCAACCCAAAAGACATCACAAGGAACTCATAATGACCATAACAGGTCCTAAAAGCTATCTTCGGGATATCCTCAACCCAAATACTCAACTGATGGTTGATGTGTAAGCAGATGCTAATATATTTGAGGATTTTAACTCTAAATAATTGCAATGTCTTAAGAAACTTTTGTCATTTTTTATTATGTTATCCTTGATTTTGCAGTATAAGTCAAGATGCAAGAGAACCCAAAATAATAGAGGTGAAAAAGATAAATTCTGAAGCGTGGCTAACGACATTTATAATAAGTTGTTAGCCTTGTGATAGGCTATCAGAGTTTCTGTCAACCTAGACATAAAATACACTTCAACTGAACTAAGTGACAACATCGAGTGACAAGCCGTCAGAAGTGTGATAAGCCATCAGAATTGTATCAGGCTTAAGTTGAGAATTAGATTTAGAGTGACATAGTGATGATATTTATGATTTGTCATCACATATATGGTAATCCATTAGGATTCATCGTCATCCTTAAGAAGAAAGTGCTAAAACTGAAGAATGAGCTGACGATAGTTCTGATAAGTCGTCAGACTCCTGATAAGGCATCACAAATATCGTCACCTGTCCAAGAAAAATAATACACTCGGTGATTTTTTTCCATAATAAGGCTGAAGTATTTAAAGAATAATTTAGGGTTTTCTTATATAAGGAGGGATCTGCACCTTGAACTGGAGGGTGGGACTTGGTCACTTTTCTCTATAGTTTTGGCTCTTAACTATGATTTCTATTTTTAATTCTTTGACTGAGTTGTGCGATATTCCATAGGGATTTATTAGAGAATTAACTTCTGACTACATATATTGTAAGTTTAATTACCTTGAGTTATAGATTCAATTGTTGTTATCTTTTTCAATTCCATATGGATCTAAAACCCACAACTAGGGTTGTGGGATCTATGATGATTCCTCTATTGATTTGATAGTTGTCTAGGATTTGAATGATTGTGAGAACTTCTTGATAATTCTTTTGTATTAATTATTTTCTGTTGGTTGCAAACAATAGATCTCACCTTTTGTTGATTTGCTTAAACTGAGAAATAAATAAAAGGTAATGAATTATCAACAAGGATTTAGGAAGGTTAAGCTCCCATATAAAATTTAATATTGTAACAAGATTGACTAACTTGAGATAAAATCAGTATGAATAGAAGGGTTTCCTAAGTTCGAGAGAATTAGGAAGCCAAACATCTAGGTAGGTTGAGAAACACTTAGATGAACTGTTGAAATTTATAATTTGGTGTTTCCCAAAAGTCATGAGAACCCAGTACTATAGTTATTATTCAATGGAGGATTAATAGTAATAGTGATCACAACTCTAGTTTCTCTCTATCATTGATTTGAATCATTGAAATATTAGTTTTGAGTTCTGAAATAAGTTGAATACTTAACCATTGTCTAATTATCCCTACTTTATCTTTTTGTGTCATTTGTTTGAATTTAACTTATAGTTATAGTTTCAAATTAGTTTAATTGCCACTCATATTGTTCCCTATGGATTCGACCCTGACTCTGAAGTTGGGTAAATATATTGACGATGACCACCTTACACTAAATTGACGCGTAAGTTGAGCATTATTTAAAATTGCTCCGTTGATGGGGATTAATTTGGCGTATTGAGTTTGTTTGGAATTTTAGTTTACTTTCTTGAATTCAAACTTGTAAATATTTGTTTATTTTTTATTTAGTTATTTATTTTACTTTCTTTTATTTTTATTTTTCTCACACCTTTCTTGAGATATCAGCCTAGATAGATGATGTTTTAAGTGATGACGATTCTTGTGACAATTCTTTTTATTATTGTAGGGGACCAAATTTAAGGCTTGATATCCAGATTTACCTGGAAGTGCATGGATGGGACCTTCACAATATGCTGTGGAAACTATCCTACTTACTGTAACTTGGTGTTTGGCTTGTGGTTAAAGTGATCATATTGAAGATATATATGTTGTCATGATTCAAGCTAATAAATTTATGAAATGAATATTAGAAAATCAGGAACAGCTGTGAGCAAAGATAAAAGAGTTACCACTCCCACTATGTTTACAGTGGCTAAGCAAAAAAGAATATTAGGGGAACATTAGCCAATTTGAGGAGAAAGCTCAAGAATCACAACCACTCGATTGTCATCTTGATCTTTAGACTGACATTGAGAAGGTGCAAAAAGTGAGTGTATAGTAGATAGTGTAAATTTCAAAGTAGAATTGGTTGGGCCTCACTCGAAGCATTTTTCTACATTATGTTTAGATGATATCTTGTATGTAGAATCATTTAAAATAGTAGAAGAGTGTGACGATGAGGAACAATAATCCTATATTCTTGATTTTACATTAGACAAGCAACATAAAAACACACCTGAATTTAAGGTCGAGTGGTTTATGACGCTCAATCCATTACTCGACTTCTTAATTTTTGTACCACCCCCTATGATCAAGGCAAGAAGATGGCCTCTAAGTTGGGGGTGAAATGTAAATCATCTAAATGAAAGGATAAAGTATGAATCACTTTTAAGGTATCTTGATGAATTTTGAGTAATCAAGATAACCTAGTCGTGCCGTGACACTAAATTAGGTGCTTCTTGGGAGGCAACCCAAGGTATTTTTTTGTGTGTATTCATATTATATGATTGACATCAGATATTTACAGCCATGGGGCCATAGTGTTTATAAATCTCTTGTTTGTTTTGATGCATTAGGGAAAATGCATGATTATAAGTTGAGGGTGGGACTACTTGTGGGTATTGATATCCTTTTGGGGTTATTGTTGCCATTCCTCTTTTCCTCAGAGTCTTGTTCCTAATAGAGCCAGCATAATTAGGCATATTGTGTTTTTTTTGTGATGTGTTGTGGTTAACTGGAGGAAAAATAAGTATCTAGGGCAGTTGACATATTTTTATTGATTTTTCTTGGAATGATCAATACCTCTCCAATTAGCTATATGGTAACTGTGTGAATTACATCTACTTATGACCACTGTGCCTCTTGACTTTGGCATTATTTCTAGCGACATGATAATCATTGCTAAAAAATTGCATAAATCGGATAAGTAGGATGTGTGATATACTTATGTGCCATATGTGTGTGAGGTATACTGAGTTTGCTTTATATGATTGAATCTAAAACTTGCCCGGTTACTCTTGCCTAGGTTGTAGGATAGGAGCTAGGAAAGGATCATAGGCCGTTTTGATATTAGTCTACTTTTAGCCTAAATGACCTTCCATGTGTGAATGATATCCTTTGAACCCAATTTTGAGCCTAAATGCCTATTCTTTTTATTATACCTATCACCTTTCTATTTGTATCATAATAAACCTATTTTGGCCCCGGTCCTCCTAGGATATTATGCACTTTGACTTAGGCAAATAGCCTAGTTAAGGATGGCTATCATAGGGGTGCATGATGAAAAATGAGTATGAAAAAAGGTAGAATAAAAGCAAAGAAAAGGAAAAAAAAGATGGGTGCTAAAAAGAAGAAGAAAAGAAAAATTGTGAAAAAAGAAAAATGATTGTCAAAAAGACCGCACCCATCTTGAATGTGCTATAATCAAGAAAATAAAAGAAAAAGGTTAAGAAGTGAGACCCCAAGATTTTAGTGTAGTGTCAAGGAGGCGTAGTCATACTTAATGTCCTTAAATATCATACCAACCCCTGGACTATATTACAAGCCAGAAGAAGACCTATAGTGATCCTAACTGACCTGTCTAAGAACCTTGGTAATGAATATAAGGTCAAGCCAATGGCATTTAACATACATTGATTGGAATTTCATTCTGAGAGTGAGTATCTTTTGATTATCCCTGTACCTACACATATGATTGCTGATATGAGTGAAGAAGGGATTTCTTTTTAGTGAGGGAACATTGAGTATATTTCTATTTGTTAACTAGTTTGAGTAGTGTAATATTGATAAATGCATGATCGTTGTTGCTGAATTTGGCCATATCTTCATTCTGAAGTGTTACATGGTTATTTTCCAATAATAGACATAGTTGCTGTTGAATTGATTTTCCTTGGAGAAGGTGATGATATTTTGAGATTATATGAGTGATTAGCTATCAATTGTACTTTGTATCCTCTTAGTTGTGTTTTAGTTGCTTGAGGACAAGCAATTATTTTAAGTTGAAGTTGTTGATATGTGAGCAGATGCTAAAATATTTGTGGCTTTCAACTCTAAATAATTGCAAGATCTTAAGCAAATTTTGTCATTTTTTGTTGTGTTATCTTTGAGTTTGCAGTATAAGTCAAGATACAAGAGAACCCAAAATAATGGAGGTGAAAAAGATGAATTCTGATGGAAATAGCTGGAAAGTGTGACTGATGACATTTTTGATAAGTCGCCAACCCTGTGATAGGCTATTAGACTTGTTGTCAACCTAGACAGAAAATAGACTTCAGCTGAACTAAGTGACAATATCGTGTGATAAGCTGTCAGAAGTGTGATAAGCAATCAGGATTGCCGTCAAGCTTAGGCTAAGAATCAGATTTGGAGTGAAAAAGTGATGATATTTTTGATATGTCGTCACATATTTGACAAGCCATCAGGTTTTATCTTAGCCTTAAACAGGAAGGGCTAAAACTGAAGAAGGAGCTGATGACATTTCTAATAAGTCGTCAAACTCCTGATAAGGCATCACAAATGTCGTCATCTATTTGAGAAAAATAGTGAACTCTGTGCTTTTGTTTACATAATTAGGCTGAAGTATTTAAAGCATAATTTAGGGTTTTCTTATATAAGGAGGGATCTGCACCTTGAACTGGAAGGTGGGACTTGGTCACTTTTCTCTATAGTTTTAGCTCTCAACTTTGATTTTAATTTTCAATTCTTTGACTGAGTAGTGGGATATTCCACTCGTATTTATTAGAGAATCAATTTATGATTACATATTTAGTAAGTTTAATTACCATGAGTTATGGATTCAGTTATTGTTATCTTTTTCTATTCCATGTGGAACTAAATTCGACAACTAGGGTTGTAGGATCTATGATGATTCCTCCATTGATTAAATAATTGTTTAGGGTTTGAATGATTGTGGGAACATCTTGATAATTCTTTTGTATTAATTGTTCTCTATTGGTTGCAAACAACAATCTCACCTTTTGTTGATTTGCTCTGACTGAGAAATAAATGAAAGGTAGTGAATTATCAACAAGGATTTGGGAATGTTAAGCTCCCATCTAATGGTTAATACTGTAACAAGATTGGCCAAGTTAAGATAAAATTAGTATGAATAGGAGGGTTTCCTAAGTTCGAGAGAATTAGGAAGCCAAACATCTTGGTAGGTTGAGAAACACTTAGATGAACTGTTGAAATTTATAATTTGGTGTTTCCCAAACGTCATGAGAACCCAGTACTACAGTTATTATTCAATGGCGAATTAATAGTAATAGTGATCACAACTCTATTTTCTCTCTATCATTAATTTGAATCATTGAAATATTAGTTTTGAGTTCTGAAACAAGTTGAACACTTAACCATTGTCTAATTATCCCTAATTTATCTTTTCGTGTCATTTATCTAAATTTAACTTGTAGCAATAGTTTCAAATTAGTTTAATCACCACTCACATTGTTCCCTGTGGATTTGACCCCGTCTCTAAAGTTGCACAAATATATTGACGGTGACCACCTTGCACTAAATTGACGTGTAAGTTAAGCGTCATAAAAAATGGCTCCGTTACCAGGGAACAATTTGGTGTATTAATTTGGTTTGGAATATTAGTGTAATTGTTTGAATTCAAACTTGTAAATTTTTGTTTAGTTTTATTATTTATTTTACTTTCTTTTATTTTTATTTTTCTCACACCTTTCTTGAGATGTCAGCCTAGATAGATGGTTTTTTGAGTTATGACGGTTCTTGTGATGATTCTTGTTATTATTATGGGGGATCATATTTTGAGGCTTGCTGTCCAGATTTACCTAGAAGTGCATGGATTGGACCTTCACAATATGATGTGGATACTGTCCTACTTTCTGTAACTTGGTTTGTGGCTTGTGGTCAAACTGATCATACTGAAGATATATGCGCCATCATGATTCAAGCGAACAAATTAATGAAACAAATCTTAGAGAATCAAGATCAGCTGTGGGCAAAGCTAAAAGGGTTACCACTCCCACCATATTTACTGTGGCTAAACAAAGAATAATATGAGGGGGACATTAGCCAATTCGAGGAGAAAACTCAAGAATCACAACCACTCAATTGCCATCTTGATCTTGAGACTAATATTGAGAAGGTACAAAAAATTGAGTGTGTAGTAGATAGTGTAAATTGTAAAGTAGAATTAGTTGGGCCTCACTCGAAGCATTTTCTACAGTATGTTTAGATGATATCTTATCTGTGGAATCATTTAAAATAGTAGAAGAGTGTGACGATGAGGAACAATAATCCTATATTCTTGATTTTACCTTAGACAAACAACATAAAAACACACTTCACTTTAAGGTCGAGTGGTTTACCACGCTCAAATGATTACTCAACTTCTTAATTTTTGTATCACCCCCTTATGATCGAGGCAAGAAGATGGACTCTAAGTTGGGGGTGAAATTTAAATCATCTAAGTGGAGGGATAAAGTATGAAGCACTTTTAAGGTATCTTGATGAATTCTGAGTAATCAGGATAACCTAGTCATGCCGCGACACTAAATTAGGTGCTTCTTGGGAGGAAACCTAAGGTATTTTGTTGTTTGTATTTGTATTATGTGATTGACATCAGATCTTTGCACCCATGGTGCCACAGGTATGTTTCTAAATCTCTTGTTTGGTTTGATGCATTGCGGACAATGCATGATTATAAGTTAAGGGTAAGACTACTTATGTGTATTGATGTCTTCTTGGGTTTTTTTTGTCATGCCTCTTTTCCCCAGAGTCTTGTTCCTTGTAGAGCCTGCATGTTTAGGAGTATTGTATTTGTTTTGTGATGTGTTATGATTAACTGGAGGAAAAATAAGTATCTAGGGTAGTTGACATATTTTTGTTGATTTTTCTTGGAATGATAAATACCTCTCCAATTATCTATCTGGTGATTATGTCAATTATATCTACTTGTGACCACTGTGCATCTGGATTTTGGCATTATTTCTAGCGACATGATGATCATTGCAAAAAAATTGCATGAACCAGATAAGTAACGATGTGTGATAGACTTGTGTGCCATATTTGTGTGAGGTGTACTGAGTTTCCTTTGTATGATTAAATCTAAAACATGCCCGGTTAGTCTTGCCTAAGTTGTAGGATAGGAGTTAGGAAAAGATCATAGGCCATTTTGATATTAGACTACTTTTAGCCTAAATGACCTTCCATGTGTGAATGATATCCTTTGATCTCGATTTTGAGCCTAAATACCTATTCGTATTATTTAAATATCACCTTCCCATTTGTATCATAATGAACCTGTTTTGGCCCTGGTCCTCCTTGGACATTGTGCACTTTGACTTAGGCAAATATCCTAAGTTCAGGATAGCTATCATAGGGTTGCATGATGAAAAATGAGTATGAAGAAATGTAGAATAAAAGCAAAAAATGGAAAAAAAGCTGGGTGCGGTGGAAAAAAAAGAAGAAAAGAAAAGTTGTGAAAAAAAAAGAAATGATTGTCGAAAAGATCGCACACATTTTGAATGTTCTTTAATCAAGAAAATAAAAAAAAAGGTTAATAAGTGAGACCGCAAAAGGTTAGTGTAGTGTCAAGGAGGCGTAGTCATTCTAAATGTCCTTGAATAGCATACGAGCCCCTAGTCTACATTACAAGCCAGAAGAAGACCTATAGTGATCCTAACTAACCTGTCTGAAAACCTTGGTAATGAATATAAGGGCAAGCCTATGGCATTTGGCATACATTGATTGGAACTTCATTCTGAGAGTGAGTATCTTTTGACTATCCCTGTACCTACACATGTGATTGCTTATATAAGTAAAGAAGGGATTTCTTTGTTGTGAGGGCACATTGAGTATGTTACTAGTTGTTAACTTGTTTGAGTAGTATAATATTGATACATGCATGGTTATTGTTGCTGAATTTGGCCATATCTTGATTCCGGTGTGTTACATGGTTGTTTTCCAATAATATACACAGTTACTGTTGAATTGATTTTCCTTGGAGAAAGTGATGATATTTTGGGATTATATGAGTGATTAGCTACCAATTGTACTTTGTATCCTCTTAGTTGTGTTTTGGTTGCTTGAGGACAAACAATTTTTTTAAGTTGAGGGTTTTGATGTGTGAGTAGATGCTAACACATTTGAGGATTTTAACTCTAAATAATTGCAAGGGATTAAGCAACTTTTGTCGTTTTTCATTGTGTTATCCTTGATTTTGCAATATAAGTCAAGATACAAGAGAACCCACAATAATAGAAGTAAAAAAGATGAATTCTGATGCAAATAGCAGGAAAGTGTGGCTGACGACATTTCTGATAAGTTGTCAACCTTGTGATAGGCTATCAGAGTTGCCATCAACCTAGACAGAAAAAAGACTTCAGCTGAACTAAGTGAAAACATCATGTGATAAGCCGTTAGAAGTGTGATAAGCTATCAAGATTGCCGTCAGGCTTAGGCCGAGAATCAGATTTGGAGTGACAAAGTGATGATATTTCTAATATGTCCTAACATATTTGATAAACCATCAGGTTTCATCGTCAACCTTAAACAGAAAGTGCCAAAACTAAAGAATGAGCTGACGACATTTCTGATAAGTTATCAGACTCCTGATAAGGCATCACAAATGTCGTCACCTGTCCAAGAAAAATACTGCACTTTGTATTAGGCTGAAGTATTTAAAGCATAATTTAGGGTTTTCTTATATAAGGAGGGATCTGCACCTTGAACTGGTGGGTGGGACTTGGTCACTTTTCTCTATAGTTTTGGCTCTCAACTTTGATTTCAATATTCAATTCTTTGACTGAGTTATGGGATATTCCTCTTGGATTTATTAGAGAATCAACTTCTAACTACATATTTTATAAGTTTAATTACCTTGAGTTATGGATTCAATTATTGGTATCTTTTTCTATTCCATGTTGAACTAAAACTCACAACTAGGGTTGTGGGATCTATTATGATTCCCTCCATTGATTTAATAGTTGGCTAGGGTTTGAATGATTGTGGGAACATCTTGATAATTCTTTTGTATTAATTATTTTCTTTTGGTTGCAAACAATAGATCTCACCTCCTGTTGATTTGCTCGAACTGAGAAATAAATGAAAGGTAGTGAATTATCAACAAGGATTTGGGAGGGTTAAGCTCCCATCTAATGGTTAATTCTGTAACAAGATTGACCAACTTGAGATAAAATCAATATGAATAGGAGGGTTTCCTAAGTTCTAGAGAATTAGGAATCCAAATAACTAGGTAGGTTGAGAAACACTTAGATGAACTGTTCAAATTGATAATTTGTGTTTCCCACAAGTCATGAGAACCCAGTACTACAATTATTATTCAATGGAGGATTAATAGTCATAGTTATCACAACCCTAGTTTCTCTCTATCATTGATATGAACCGTTGAAATATTAGTTTTGAGTTTTGAAACAAGTTGAACACTTAACCATTGTCTAACTATCCCTATTTTATCTTTTCGTGTCATTTATCTGAATTTAACTTGTAGCAATAGTTTCAAATTAGTTTAATCGCCACTCACATTGTTCCCTGTGGATTCGACCCCGTCTCCAAAGTTGGGTAAATATATTGACGACGACCGCCTTGCACTAAATTGACGTGTAAGTTGAGCGTTATCAATGGTAGCTATATCTTAAATTAATCTTAGAAAACACTACTGTTCTCTAAAGATGGTCAAGAAAATCATTGATGTAAGGCATAGGATAACGATTTTTCACCACCACCTTATTAAGTTACCTATAATCAATGCACATTCACATGTAGCCATTTTTCTTCTTCACAAAAAATACCGGGGCTCACCAAGAGAGACAAACTAAGTCTAATAAAACCCTTACCAAGAAGATCCTAAAGTTGAGAATTGAACTCCTTAAGCTCTGCAGGAGCCATACGGTAAGGTACCATAGAAATAGGTTGGGTTCCAGGCTCGAGATTAATAGCAAAATCTACCTCATGGACGAGGGGAATACTAGGTAGGTCAGTAGGGAACAATCAGGAAACTCACAAACAATAGGAATTCCATGCGAGCATCATAAATATAAGTGAGATAAGACTTGAAACCCCTCAAAATAAGCCTCCTCGCATGAATATAAGTAATAATCCCATCGGTTCATGGCTAACTACTCCTTGCCACATGATGGGGGGGGGGGGGATGCAAGTCATGGCTAAGGTAATGATCTTAGCAAAATAATCCCTGACCGCATGATAGTGGGATAACCAGTCCATGCATAGAATTATATCAAAATCAACCATGCCCAAAATATTAAGATTAGCATAAGTATCAATATCTCTAACAACAACACATAATCTGAAAACTCAATCCGCTACTAAAGAATCACCTATGGGAGTAGATAAATGCAATGGCAAAGATAATTAATCACAAGACAACTCCAATCGTGGTGCATAATAAGTAAATATAAAAGAATAAGTGGATCTCAAATCAAATAACGCAAGGGATAAATGGTGGCACACCAAAATTGTACCTATAACAACAGTATGTAAGGTTTGAGCCACACGTATAGCATCTACTGCATACAACTGACTTTGCCTGGCACCTGGCTGGGCGCCTGAACTACCTTTTATCTTGCTTGCCTGAGAACCTCCTCAAGTTTCCTATAAACTACCACTACGTCTCTGAGAACCACCTCTATCTAAGGGATAAACTGCTCTAATAGGGGAAGCACCCTGAGCGGAAACAATAGTCATCCTACGATAACAGAATCTCACAAATAATGACCAGGAGCTCCATAACTATAACTTAATACCAGAGGTGAACTAGAACCCATAGATCTGGCTGACCTAAACTAACTACCACATATAGAATGATAAATCTCTCGAATACTGATCACTACCCTTACCAGGGCGATCTTTAGAACTAGACTGAGCTTCGTCAATAATTTGAAGATCTGTTTGAATAGGTCAACTAGGCCAACTTTGAGGTTAATAAGATAGACACCAAGGATACCTACTCTGAGAACTACTATCTCTAGGTCAAGAACTATAATGGCTCTCATTGAATATTTCCTAAAACCTAAGCCTCTTAAACGACCCTTATGACCCTCATGATGCATCTCCTCTATCATCCAAGCATGAGCTAAAACCTTAGAAAAAGATGTACCTATAACAACTAAACTCTGAGTAGACATATGAATGGGGAGTCTCAACCCTCTTACAAAGGAACGAACTCTCTCATACTTAGTATCGAAAATAGAAGTTGCATACCTAGCCAACTCATGAAAATGAGCCTCAGACTCTACAACAATCATGGAGACCTATTCTAATCTAGAGAAATAATCCCTCAAATGATCTCTAAGGCTGTGAGGTATGTACTTCTCTAAGAAAATCTTAAAGAATTGAGTCCATGACAAGGGAGAAGATCCAGCTCGTCTAGAATAATAAAATCTCTCCACCAATGTCAAGCAACCAAATCCAATTGAAATATGGTGTAATCCACACAATAAGTCTCAAAAAGGCCAAATTACAGAGCCTATCCTCATAGGCAATCAAAAAATCATACGCATCCTCTCATGGAGCACCAAAAAACCTAGGCAAAGCTAATACAAAAAATCTACCCAATATCTTCTGCTCCTCAGAAGACATAGTAGGCTAAGCAACCATTGGATGAGAAACTATTGGCTGAGAAACTACTGATGCACGAAGAACCACAACTCTAGGAGACATAGCTATAGGTTTCGCCCCTACCTTAATACTACTCTGATATGTAGACCATGCACCATCAAAAGACATACCACCAACTATCCCCAAAATTTGAATAAACATATCTTTAAGAATTAAAGAAGAAATAAACCCTTGTGGAGCATGGGTTGGTCCCTGGCGGACCACTGGCTGGGGTGGAAGAGTCTTTGACTTAGGAGTAGAAATAAGGTTTGGTGGAGGGCCCCTAAATAGGGATACCTCTCATAGCTGTCCACAACCTTTAGGTCATCCACGAACAAAAGAAGGACACTTAGGCTTGGTCTTGGAATCCTTGTCATGTGTAGCAGTAGCACGTGTCTTAGCCACCAGGGAAATAGTGAAATCAAATGAATAGTATATAAACCAAATCAACCTCTTTGCACGATATAAGTGAAAGAAGTGAAAAACTCCTAATAATGTCCCATAGCCTCCCAAAGATAGGAAATGGATGTTACCATTATAATCTGTAGGAATCTACTAGATACTTGCTGTTGTACTAATAATTATAACACTCTATATTATTGGGATAGAATTTCAAACATCATTCTTTTGTGTGTAAACTATAATCCCATTATTTACTTGTGAATTCATATATCATGATCTTTATCCTAGTGTGTTCAGTTCTTTTCGAGGTTGATAATGCTTAAATTACACTCTTGAATAGGTGTAAGCGATCGTTGTTAATATAAAACCCAACTAGGTTTGGGTCGAATCCTATAAGGAATAATGTGAGTGGCGATTAAACTAGTTTGAAACTAAAGCTACAAGTTAAATTCAAGCAATCAATATAAAAAGATAAAATGGAGTTTTAGGGTTCAAAGAGAGTTAATTGCCACTTTTAATATTTTAGTGTTTGAAATCATTCTAAATGGGAAACTAGAGTTATGTTCACCATGGGTTTTGGGAATTGACAGATACTAGGTAATGCTTGGAATTCTTGAAGTTAGTAGAAACAACAGATTATCCCTGATGACGATACTGTCGGACTTATCTCTCGACCTCACCAGACAATTTATTATCTAATTCTGTCAAACTTAGATAACTTATCTATTTTTAATAGGATTTTATCTCAAGTAGATCAATCCAGTTACGACATTGATAATTAAATAGAAGGTTGGTAGCTTTTGAGTCCCAGTTGATAATTCATGACCTCTAGTCTATTTCTCCGTTAGAAGTAAATAAAACCAAAGACATAACCTAATGTTTGCAACCAGTAGATTTCAGTTAAAACAATAGAATTTCAAGATGTTTGACTACTCTTTCAATCCATTAAATACCTTGTAACCTATCAAACACAAGTCAATGGATCCCAAGACTCCAGCTAATGAAATTAGCCGCTCATGATTTGATGAACGAAACACAAAGTTGAATTCATGATAATAAGGATAAACTTACGAACAAATAAAAAGCAACAAGTAGTTTCTTTAATTTAATTCCGAAAATAGGAATCCACAAATAGTTGATAAGTGTTGAAGAAAATAAAACTCTCCAAAACTAAAAAAGAAGAACTCTCTGAATAAACCCTAAAAGATGATATTTATACTAAAACCTAATTAAGGAAATAAAATAGCAAATTCAATTAATTCTCGAGTTAGGTGACGCCCAAGTTGACGCCGCGTCTAGAGTCTGGCGCCCTATCACGGATGGCGTCAGACTTGCTCCAGTTTCTTTAATTCTCTACCTTAGGCTGACGATGACTCTGATGCCGCATTAAGGATCTGGCGGCATATCACCAACGTCATCAGATGTCTTCTCCTATCGCAGATTTTTTGCTTAAGGATGACACCATTCTTGATGCCTTATCACCCACTTGGCGCCATGTCACATACGTCGTCAGAACTAACTTTTCAGCTTCAATTCCCTAGTTAAGGCTGATGCTGCTTCTAATAGGCTATCATAAGGCTAACGACTTATCACGGATGTCGTCATCCATGTTTTCTTCTCTTTTGCCCAGATTTTTAACTCTTTTGCTCCATTGTCATTTATTTTCATTCCTTCAGACTTTTACTGCAATATCATGAGAAAACATATCAAAACAACAAAAGTTGCTTTAGAATTCATGATTATTTTGTGCTAAAAAGCATTAAATGTGTTAGCTTTTTCTCACATATCAACACCCTCAACTTAAAAAAATTGGTTGTCCTCAAGCAACAAAATAACTAAGTGTATACAAAGTACAAGTTGGCAGCTAACTATTCATATTAGTTAAGAATATATGCACCATCTCCAAGGTCATTCAAATTAAGAGCAACTGTGTCTATTATTGAAGACACCCATGCAACTCACGAGGATCAAGATATGGCAAGAATTTTAGCAATAACAACCTAGCACATACCCAAATCACATATTCGAATAAGGCAGTGATTAGTTACATACCTAGTGTGCCCTCATAACAAAGAAATCCCTTTTTCACTCATGTCAGAATTTACATACTTAAACATAGGGATAAACACAAAACTCACTCTCAGAACGAAGTTCCAACATTGCGCATCAAATTCCATAGGCTTGCCCTTATAGTCAGTACCTAAGTCATCACACAGGTTAGTTAGGATCACTATAGGGATTTTCTTAAGCTTGTAACGTAGGCTAGGGGTTGGTATGATATTCATAGATATTTTAGAGTGACTATGCCTCCTTGACACTACACTAAACTCTTGGGGTTTCAACTCCCAACCTTCTTTTCTTCTTTTCTTTTATTGATCACACATGCTCAAGATGGATGCGGTCTTTTCAACTATAACATTATCTTTTTATCATCTCTTACACAACTTTCTCAGTTCTTATTCCTTTTTCACTACACCTAACTTCTTATTCTTTTCTTTTATTCTTTCTCTTTTCATACTTATTTTGTATCATCCAACCCTATGATAGCCACCCTTAACTTAGGCTATTTGCCTAAGTCATGGTGCATAGTGTCCAAGAAGGACCAGGGCCAAAATAGTCTCATTGTGATGTAAACAGGAAGGTGACAAGTGTCGTAGAAAGAAATAGGCTAATTAGACTCAAAACAGAGATCAAGAGATATTATGCACATAGGGAAGATCATTTTGGCTAAAGTGGGCTAAAATAAAAAGTGGTCTATGATCTTTTCCTAACTCTTATCCTATGACCATGGTAATACTAATAGGGCAAGTTCTAGATTCAACACATAATGAGAACTGAGTAAGACCTTACACGCACAAGGCACACAAGTATATCGCATATCACTACATATCTAGTTCATGCACTTATTTAACAACGGTTATTTAGTTGCCAGACTAGTATCATAAAAAGATACACCATGGTCACGAATGAATACAATTCATATAGTAATATATCAGACCAATAGAGAGGTGCTCAAAATTCTCAAAAACAAGATAACTTCCTTAGTTACTAGTATTTCTCCTAGTCAACTACAATACATCACAAAATAAGTGTAATACGCCTAAACATGCCGGCTCTACTAGGAACAAGACTCCGGGGAAAAGAGGCACAACAACAAACACCCCAGGAGGACATCAACACCCACAAGTAGCCCTAACACCCTCAACTTAAAATCATGTAATATCCCCAATACGTCAAACCAAAACAAGTGAGTTAGAAACATACCTGTGGCACCATAGGTGGAAAGATCTGATGTCAATCACATAATATGAATACAAATAAAAATACCTTGGGTTTTCTCACAAGAAATGCCTAATTTACTGACTATTGAGTTTGAATACTCATAACATGAGTGTACTGATACTGAGAAACTAAATAGATGAATGACTATTTATGATCATTTGAATTATGAAAAATTGGTCTGGTTGACTGTGTTTGAAAGTCCTGAAGCTGAATACTGATATCATGAATTCTGATAATTGATATGACTGATACATGAGTTCAAAAAACTAATATTAATGTGATGATCGACCTAACCAATGTAACTGATACTGAGCGACTGTATCTTATAGTCTATGTTCTGATGGAACTAAATTCTATTTTATATGGAGTAACTAAATTTGAGATCGGTCCTATCTGGTAGGTGATCTTTAAATCTGATGATTTTGATAATGTTTAACTATAGTTGAGATCAGTCCTAGCTAATGGGTGATGTTGAAGGCTATTTACAATTATAAGCATTGACTATATCTAACAGTACTAAATTTGTACTACTAAGCTGAGTTGACTTTGTCTGAAATCCCTAATTCTGTAACTGAAACTGTGGGATGTATTCATCTAACTGACATGCCCCAAGCTAAGATGACTGAGGTCCAATCTCTTCCCTGGCAAAGGTGTCAGTACCACACCACCAGTAAAGATATCTACTATGGAGTCAGTCCTAATCTATCGGGTAACTCCTGGGATTAGTCCTATACATATAAATGTGCTAACGGGTGACCCCTGAGTATGTCAGTCCTATATAATGGGAGACATCTTGTACCTATACTGGCTACGTAGTTCTAGAACTTAGGGATTGCTTTTAAGGATCTCAATCCTAATCTAGCAGGTGAGTCCATATCCCTAGTCTTACTCGGTGCTGAATCCTACTCCCATCTGAAAGACAGTAAGCTAAATAACTGGGCTAAACTGAATAACTGAACTAAATTGATTAGCTGAACTGATACTGATTAACTAGACTAATAGTAGTGGTATGTTTAGTGGAGCTAAACTAAGTTTACTAGATTTCGATAATTGATGGAATGTACTGAGCTCTGAGGACTGGTTAAGAGTACTGAAATTACTGATATTGACTTTGAATACTAAGGTTATAGATATTACTGAGTACTGAGATCACTGAGATTATTGAACTACTAAGATTACTGAGGTTACTGGATTTTCTTGAGTCACATGACTGACTGAATTCTATAGATCATGTCTTCACTGAGATTATCATGACAACATGACATGGCTCTAGGTACACAACTATTTTTTTAAATACGAATACCCGCAGGACTCTAGAAGAAAACTGACACATACGACATGACTTGATAACAAGATTTGAGTCCACAATTCATAATATCATTAGTAGGGGATATCATATTTCATATAGTTATTCAACATCTTAAACATTGTACGGAATGTATGGATATATTTCATGTATATATTGTATATCTCCATTATCTTACATGCTTCATACCACCACAATAGGAACACATAAAAAGCATGGGATTCATATTGAAGTATATAGCTAACATGGACTTGTTATTAGACATCATAGAACCATAAAAACATGAATTTTCTAGCATCCTAAGCATTTTATCAAACACCTTGCATGTATTCTTTAAGGCATAGGTGAGTTTCATACTTGCACCATGTTAAACCACCTAAAGTTCATGGTTTTCAATTATCAAACATATATATTCCATAAAAACACCTTTAGACATCATATTGAAACTTAAACAATAATCGTCAACATGTACATACTCATATCACCACAAAAAGTTTACAAAATATTATTAAAAATCATGATTCTTGAGCTCTATGAACAAATTGAATCCATAGATGAACACTATGCATACTTTAGATTAAGAATTCGTAAAGATTGACGGCGAAATTTCCTTAAAATAGACTCTTCTATGAAAACCCTAGGGCTTGTTCTTAAGAGTTATGATCTTGAGAGAAAACCGTAATCTTGTGGTTGAAAGTGTATCTGAGAGCTTTTTGAGATATTTAACTATAGAGAATGGAAGATAACACACTCCTTGAGGGTTATAAGTCATGGGAAGTAAAGGAAAAAGACCAAAATACCCTTATTAAAATAAATTCCCAATTGCTGAAAATCATAGCTGACGACATTTGTGGCAAGGCATCAAAAATTTAACAATCCATCAAAAATATCGTCACACAAGAGCTGGAATTGATGGTTTTTGGCTAAGTCTGACGACATTTGTGATGAGGCATTAAAAATGTGATAGGCCGTAAAAAATGTCATTACACAGAAGCTGGATTCTACCTAAGGATGATGACATTTTTGACAAGGCATCACAAATGTTATAAGCTACCACGAATGTCATCACTTAGGAGCTGGTTTTAGCCTAAGGCTGATGACCTTCGTGATAGGGCATCATAAATGTGGTAACCTACCACGAATGTTATCACTTAGGAGCTGGTTTCTGCCTAAGGCTAACAACCTTCATGATAGGGCATCACAAATGTGGTAAGCTACCACGAATGTCATCACTTAGGAGCTGGTTTGTACCTAAGGTTGATGACCTTCGTGATAGGGCATCAGAAATGTGGTAAGCTACCACGAATGTCGTCACACTATTTCAGCCTGACATGCTGGAGTAAAATAGGAATAACTTTTTTCTCCGATATTGGATTTAGGCAACATTGGTATCGTTGGAAATATAGTTCAAAGATATTTAATTTGATATATAGTAAACCACTGAGTTTATCATATACAACAACTTGTGGTTGATTGAAGTTGACCCAAGTTTTGACGCTTACTCAAACTTGAATGATACGAAAGCTTTCAACTTGTACTTGAGTTAAGGGAGCTCTATAATCTAAATTCATGCTCAAATAGATTCCCACACTACATAATTGATTAATACACTAAATTTATATAGGATTTGAGGCTTTTGACACATCCACGCATAGGAATGATGGATTTTCATTCTAGTCCAAAATATGGGGTATTACAATATCTCCCCCTTGGAAATATTTGTCCTCAAAAGATGACTGCTTGAGAGGGGAGAAAAGATTAAAACAATGCATATATAGCATGAATGACTGATCATGATTTCATGGCTGACATGACTGAAAATTGAGCATAACATGCATATTTGATGCATGGGTAGCTGATTTATGAATGTAGGACTGAGTGTTCCGATAAATTGAGTTTCTCAAACTAAGAATGAATATTTGATGCTTAACTGATAAGTTAAATCCATGCATATCTGATGCATGATTATATGACTAACATGATACATGAATGCATGATTAAAAGTACTGATAAGCTGACCATGCATATCTGATGCATGAATACATGACTGAACTGACTCATGAACATGCGACTGAACATGCAACGGTAAAGGCACTAAGATTGAATTGAAATATGAGAACATGATTGATTCTGCTACGTGACATATGGACTGAACATCATGAACTGAATGGAACCTCTAAATACTTGACATACAGCTGAGGTCTAACTTGAAGGTCAACTTATGAGTACCCTCTATTCTAGACTGAATTCGTTATGCAAGGAGAAATTGAAGGATCTAAGGCATAAGAGCGTTAAGAGAAAGTAGGGTATCTCCCCCTTGGGATGCTATGTCTCTCTAAGAACGCTTAACTTACGGAGATACTGGGTGATGCATAGGGCATATGCAAACTAGATTATAACTAAAATTTGGGAGTCAAAAACTAATGAATGATGCATGAGATAAACTAAACTTGCAACTACTAGGAGGTTCTACCTTTACATAGTTACATTCTATGAGATTTTGGATAGCATGAATAGATGCAATGATGAGAAAATAAGCTACACAAATTTGACTGCTCACTGGCACAACATGAATACTGGAAGAAGGGAAACTATTCCTAAAACATCTCATAGCCTCCTGCACATAAGTGTGGTGCACAACACAAACATGTACAAGACTCTACTAAAAGTGGCTTTCAGACTTTCTAGGACTCTATTAAACCTTTCTATTAAACCTTAGGCTCTGATACCAAGTTTGTAACACCTCAATTTTTTGAACCGGAATGCTACATGGTGCTATGACCCCGAAGGACCACAACCTAACCCATGAATGATATCTGTACCTGTATATTGTATAATATAACATAAAAATATAGAAAATATATACTGCAAGGCTGTAAGGTTCAACTGAATAAAAATCTAATAAGAATAATATCTGAAGACGGTATAACAATACCAAAACAAAACTGTAATAACTGTCTGATATGCTGTACTATGAAAGCCTCTAAACTGTCTAAATAAGGAGTTGACGGAACATGTCTCCAACTAAATCCATCTAACAACTGAAATAAATTGAAATGATAAATGAAGTAATAATCATATAGTCCTCGAATGAGAAGGACTCACTGCAACTATGAACACTAGAATGCTACTGCTGATCTGGAGATCGTGCTTCTCAACCTATGGTTTAACATAAGAGAAATCACCATAGCTCAAATGCGTCAGTACGTCTGAATATACTGAGTATACGAGTGAGGTAGGCTAAATACAAAGGGTTATATGTATTAACAATACTTACTGATATAAAAGTGAGAATACATACATGCATACGTAACTATAACTGAACTCGTAGAGATACTGACTATTGTGTCTGAATATTGACAACATGAGTGTACTGATACTAAGATACTAAATAGATGAACGACTATTTCTGACAGTCTAAATTATGAAAAACTGGTCTAGTTGATTGTGTTTGACTGTCCTGAAGTTGAATACTGATATCATGAATTTTGATAACTGATATGACTGATATATGAGTTTAAAAATCTGATATAAATGATATAAAAGTAATAATTGGCCTAACCAATGTAACTAATACTAAGCGACTGTATTTGACAGTCTAAGTTCTGATGGAACTATTTGAGTTCTATTTTATATGGATTAACTGAATTTGAGATCAGTCCTATCTAGGGGGTGATCTTTAAATCTGATGATTCTGATACTGTTTAACTATAGTTGAGATCAGTCTTAGCTAATGGTTGATCTTGAAGGCTACTTAGAATGATAAGCATTGACTGTATTTAACAGTGCTGAATTTGTACTACTAAGCTAAGTTGACTATGTCTGACAGCCTTTATTCTATTACTAAAACTGTGGAATGTATTTATCTAACTAACATACCTCAAGGTAAGTTGACTGGGGTCCAATCTCTGCCCTGACTGGAAGGGTGTCAGTACCGCGGCACTAGTAAAGACATCAACTATGGAGTCAGTCCTAATGTAGCGGGTGACTCCTGGGATCAATCCTATATATATAAATGTGCTAATGGGTGACCCCTGAGTATGTTAGTCCTATCTAATGGTTGACATCTCACACCTATACTGGCTACATAGTTCTAGAACTTAGGGATTGCTTCTAAGGATCTCAGTCCTAATCTAGTAGATGAGTCCCCATCCCTAGGCTCACTTGGTGCTGAATCCTACTCCCATTTGAAAGACACTAAACTAAATAACTGGGTTTAACTAAATAACTAAATTGAACTGATTATCTAAACTGATACTTATTAACTAGACTGATACTAGTTGTATTGTTTAGCATAGCTAAACTAAGTTTATTGGATTCCGATGACTGACGGAATGTACTGAGTTTTGAGGATTGGTTAAGAGTACTGAAATTACTGAGATTGACTTTGAATACTGAGCTTACAGATATTACTGAGTACTTAGATCACTAAGATTACTGAACTACTGAGATTACTGAGGTTACTAGATTTTCCTGAGTCACATGACTGACTGAATTCTATAGATCATGGCTTGACTAAGATTATCGTGACAACATGACATGGCTCTAGGCACACAACTATTTTTTTTGGGTACGAATACCCCCAGGTGTCGATAGAAGGAAACTGACACATATGACATGACTTAATCACAAGATTTGAGTCTACAATTCATAATATCATAAGTAGGAGAATCATATTTCATATAGTTATTCAACATCTTAAACATTTTAGAGAATGCATGGATATATTTCGTGTACATATTGTATAGATCCATTAGCTTACATTATTCATACCACCATAATAGCAACACATGAAAAGCATGGGATTCATATTGAAGTATATAGCTTACATGGACTTGTCATTTAGACATCATAGAATCATACAAACATGAATTTATAGCATCTTAAGATTTTAACAAACACCTTGCATTCATTCTTTAAGGCCTAGGTGAGTTTCAAACTTGCACCATATTAAACCACCTAAAGTTGATGGTTTTCAATTAACAAACATATCTATTCCATGAAAACACCTTTAGACATCACATTGAAACTTAAACAACAATTGTCAACATGTAAACACCCATATCACCACAAAAAGTTTACAAAATAATATTTAAAAGCATGATTCTTAAGCTCTGTGAATAAATTGAATCCATTGATAAACACTACGCATACCTTAGATTAAGAATTCATGAAGATTGGCGGCGAAATTTCCTTGAAATAGACTCTTTTATGAAAACCCTAGGGCTTGTTCTTGAGAGTTTTGATCTTGAGAATAAACCCTAATGTTGTGGTTGAGAGTGTATGAGAGATCGTTTTTAGATTTTTAAGTAAAGAGAATGGAAGATAATACGCTCCTTGAGCGTTATAAGTCGTGGAAAGTGAAGGAAAAAGACCAAAATACCCTTACTAAAATAAATTCCTAGTTGCTGAAAATAATAGCTAATGACATTTGTGACAAGGTATAAAAAATGTGAGAAGCCATACAGGAATTGGAATTGATGGTTTCTGCCTAAGTCTGACGACATTTGTGACAAGGCGTCAAAAATGTGACAGGCCGTCAAAAATGTCGTCACACAGAAGCTGGATTCTACCTAAGGCTGATGACATTTGTGACAAGGCATCACAAATGTGGTAAGCTACCATGAATGTCATCACTTAGGAGCTAGTTTTTTCCTAAGGCTGACGACCTTAATGATAGGACATCATAAATATAGTAAGCTACCACGAATGCCGTCACTTAGGAGCTAGTTTCTACCTAAGGCTGACTACCTTCATGATAGGGCATCACAAATGTGGTAAGCTACCACGAATGTCTTCACTTAGGAGCTGGTTTCTGCCTAAGTTTGATGACCTTCATGATAGGGCGTCACAAATGTGGTAAGCTTCCACGAATGTCGTCACACTATTTTTTTCCTGACATGCTAGAGTAAAATAGGTATAGCTCTTTGCTCCGATATCGAATTTAGGAAAAATTGGTATCGTTGGAAATCTAATTCAAAGATATTTCATTGTATATATATTAAACCACCGAGTTTATCATATATAATGAGTTATAGTTGATTGAAGTTGATACAAGTTTTGACGCTCACTTAAACTTAAACGATAGGAAAGCTTTCAACTTGTACTTGAGTTAGGGGATCTCTATGGTCTAAATTCATGCTCAAATAGATTACCACACTACATAATTGATTAACACACTAAATTTATATAGGATTTGAGGCTTTTGAAACATCCATGCATAGGAATGACGGGTTTTCATCTAGTCTAAAATGTGGGGTATTATATTACCTCTTGACCACACTAGACAATTTATTATCTAATTTCTAGAACTTAGATAACTTATATATTTCCAATAGGATTTTATCTCAGGTAGATCAATCCAATTACGACATTGATCATTAAACAGAAGGTTGGTGGCTTCCGAGTCCCTATTGATAATTTAGGACCTCTAGTCTATTTTTCCATCAGAAGCAAATAAAACCTAAGGCATAACGTAATGTTTGCAACTATTAGATTTCAGTTAAAATAACAGAATTTCAAGACGTCCTACTACTCTTTGAATCCGTTAAATACCTAGTAACCTATTAAACCCTAGTCCATGGATCCCATAACTCCGGTTAATGGAATTAGCTGTTCAAGATTTGATGAATAAAATACAAATTTGAATTCATGATAATAAGAATAAACTTATGAATGAATGAAAAGAAACAAGTAGTTTATTCAATTTAATCCCGAAGATAAGAATCCACAAATAGTTGATAAGTGTTAAAGAAAATAAAACTCTCCAAAACTAAAAAACAAAGAACTCTCTGAATAAACCCTAAAAGATTCTATTTATACTAAAGCCTAATTAAGGAAATAAAATAGCAAATTCAATTAATTCTCGAGTTAGGTGACGCCCAAGTTGACGCCGCGTCTAGAGTTTGGCGCCCTATCACGGATGGCGTCAGACTTGCTTCAGTTTCTTCAATTCTCTACCTTAGGTTGACGATGACTCTGACGCCGCATTAAGGATCTGGCGGCATATCACCAACGTCATCAGATGTCTTCTCCTATCGCTGATTTTTTGCTTAAGACTGATGCCATTCTTGATGTCTTATCACCCACTTGACACCATGTCACATGCGTCATTAGAATTGGTTTTTAGCTCCAATTCCCTGGTTAAGGCTGACGCTGCTTCTTATAGGCTATCACAAGGCTGACGACTTATCATGGATGTCGTCAGCCATATTTTCTTTTCTTTTGCTCAGATTTCAACTCTTTTGCTCCATTGTTATTTATTTCCATTCCTTCAGCCTTTTATTGCAATATCATGAGCAAACACATTAAAACAACAAGAATTGCTTCAAAATTCATAATTATTTTAAGCTAAGAAACATTAAATGTGTTAGCTTTTGCTCATACATTAGAGGTGAAAATAGGAATCACTTAGAACAAAGATGTGCTAAGAACCTTTGATTCGTCCAAGTTTGGTATTCGATTCCGCCAGGGTCTATTTTGACCTTGTATAATTTTTGTATACATGTAATTTTGTAGCTCAAGACCTACAAAATTGTAGATAATTCAGTCATTTTTCATGCGATACCAATTTTACCATTATTTGAGAGGCAATAAAAGCGCATGATAAGCCCATGCTGCTCGAGTTATTTCTCCAGGATAGAGGGGCACCATGGACCCTACTACCATGGAATAAAGCGGGCACCACCAGGTTTATTCACATGCTATTTTCAACTCCTTAAGGGTCAAGGGTCACTTTGGTCCTTTCCCCTCAACCCCAAATGTCCAAGGGACAATTTATAGCATCCAGAACGGTATTGTTTTCCCATATTCCTCCAAAAACTCCTCGCATAAAAACCCTCCCTTTTACCCTATGAACAAAGCTCAAGGTTTTCTCTCAAGAACATAAATAATTCAAGATTCAATTTCAAGATTTCTTCAAGAAATTTAAGAGTTCAAAATTCCAAGTTCCATAATTCTTTAAGTAATATCAAGAATAAAGTTTCATTCACAAGTTCATCATTCAAGTTCCAAGATTCAAGCTTTCTTCACAATTTGAGAAAATTAAGGTATGTGGGGTTATGAACAATGGTATTCTTTCATCCTTGTGCCCAAATTTCCATTATTTTAAAAGTTTATTTATTTTATTTGAATTAGGGTTCATACCCAAATTTCTATATTCTTGAAGCGTGTGATTTCATGAGATTTAACGCTTTTAGAATATCAAGAAGTTCTTATGTTTATGCTTTTAAATTACATTATTTATAATATGAATAAGATTGCAATATCTTGATTTGTTATTGATTGAAGTATTTCAAGATTTTTATTGAGCATGAAGTTTTATAATGAATTGACATGAGTTTAAGCGTGGGTTTTAAGCCCTAAGTTTGAGTGTTGAGACTTCAAAAAGATTATGCTTTTAAGAATTCTTTGATAAGCTTATTTTAAAATTTAAGAAAGAATTAATCTTTTGATCCTCAGCTAGGAGTTGAAATCCATATTTATTCATTTTGATTATAGTTTAAAGCAAAGACAAGCATAACTGGTTTTCATTATAAACCCTTATACTATTTTAAGGTGGATTTACTAAAGCGCGAGCATATAAGTAATATAGGAGTAGTATTTAGCACTGAGTTAGGTATGGGGAAAAGATCACATACACCAAAACTACATGCCACCATAGGTTTTAATGCTCATAGTGGGTTCAGTATAGTGATCAATGTAGTTAGGTTCTATTCTGATTGCAAGGGTATAACAACTCTCCCAATGTGGGTAAGAGATGTTGGAGAAAAACCTTCCAAAAGAAAGAGTAATAGTACAACCTTTAGAACTAAGTGTCATGGCTCACAAAGTTTATCATTATGCTTTATTACTTCTGATTATGATTTTTAGCTTTCAGTTATTCAAGCTTAAGTTTAGTCATTTACACTTAGTATGTATTCTTTAAAGGTTTATATGTACATTAAGTTATTATTTTTACTTATGCATTCACCCCTACAAACTCAGTATATTCTAGAAGTACTGATCCACATATATGTCTATGTGCTATATTGTCTCATTATATAGGTACAAGTTAAAGCACATACATCATAATCGGATGTTTGCAGCTTCCAATCAGTTGGTGATGAGTACTTTTGATTCGAGGTCTCGATTCTATAATAGTGTGAGTAGCATCTTGATTTATTTATTTAGTCATATTAACTCGAGATTACTGGGGGTCATGTCCCGGCTACCTGTAGTCAATACTTGTAGAGGATTCATAGATAGTTAGTAGAGTTAATGTCTTTTATTTTAATTTTTTTGCATAACCAAAGTTGTAATCATATTAATATATTTGTTTTGAAGATGTTCAGCGTAAGATTTTTTTCTTCTTATTATTACTTTGAGTATTATGTATTTTTATTCAATTGCTCATGAGTTATGCCAGTACAAGGGTTAGTTTGGGATCACCTGTGGTCCTAACCACTAGTGACATCCAGAAGGTAGACTTGGGGAATTATAAACTTGGTATCAGAGCACAGAGCTCAAGTGTCCTAGGGTGTTTGTGAAACGATGTCTAGTAGAGTCTTACAGAACGGTACGGAGACATGTGTACTTTTCTTTAGGAGGCTATAGGGCATTTAAGAAATATTTCCCTTCTTCATGCTCTAAGTTATACTATAAAGTTGTTCTCTCAAAAACTTCTATCGATTCTTGTGTTACTCCATAATCATTTATCTATGACTTATTATTGAGATAATATGATTAACAAGTTCTAATTCCTCCAAAGATTATGCTCTCAAATTTACTATCAGTAACTTCAAAAATCATACAAGGAGCTTGAGAGGATCTCGTTAGTGTGTTATAAATTCCTTAGTAACCCTTTAATATAAATAGTGCTCAAGAGAGGAGATAGTGTGAACCTAGATTATTAAATAGAGTTTGCATTCGAGAGATATTGCAACCTACAATATTATGATTTATAATTAGTAAGACCTTCTTATAGTATATGGTGTAGGTTTAGAAGTGTAGTGACACAAAATTTAGGAATGGTAATTGATCGAAAGTATACGAATGAATTTATGCATGCTATCGAGTTTATGTTAAAGTAATATGTCCTTGTGTCTTAGTTTAGAGGTAATGAATGTGGTATAGGTCCCTTGGTGGAAGGTAGAGAAAGAGTTATTAGTTAAGGTAAATTGTTGCTTGCTTGAAATATAAAAAGAGTTATTGATGGTATTTACTGTGTTAGAAAAGTATAGGTTATTAATGGAATTATTTGGTGGTTGAGTATTGTTAATATAGGCTTCCCTACGTGGCTATGAAAAATAAGATTGGTGATGCTTTAAGAGCTATTCATATAATTGAAGCATAGGGATGAGTGAATAGTAATGATGTATGGAAGGACGATGTGCTAATGTATTATAATAAGATAGACCATATATCATGATTAATTATTATAGTTATGAGGCTTTAGTGGACTAGTGTTTCTTGATGTCTTATTTTATAACTACCAAGTGAGAATAGTACATGAGGTTGGGTTGTAAATCATGTTTAGCACTTGATGTTAAGTTTGAAAAAGGGATGATCATTAAGGTGGAAGTAATGATTTCTTGGGTAGTGATGCTATTTATATTTGAGTAATCTAGTAGCCTTGAACAGTGTATGCAAGAGTTAAAGTTCAGTTATTCATAATTAAGTATGATGTAGAGGTGTCCCCAAGGTCATTCAGGGTTCTACAATTTTCTAAGGTTATTAAGTGTTGTGTGTGGTTAGTAGCACCCTTGAGTTTCTAAGTGGAATGAGTCTAGTTATATAGTATATGGCACTCTTAATGGCTAAGTTAAGGAGTTATGGATATATGATGTTGAACCTTTTGGTATGATTTTGTTTCTCATGGTTTAGGTAAGGATATAAGTTTAGAGGTGTGATATTAGTAGGCTATGATGGAAGTAGTATGGTTCATTATGGTTTTGGGGATATCCATGTTAAGTGTTAGAATCTAAGTTTGAATCTTTGAAGATTGATCTAATAGAAATCAGAGTTGAAGCTCTAGATGGTGTGCACTCCGGGTATGGTGATACTCATGAAGATTCTAAGTTAGTAGGTGTTCAAGAATTATATGATTACTATTATAGCTATAGAAATATAGAGTTGTATCTCTGAAGGAAGTATTAGATATGGGTTTTACACTTTCATGTGTAGTCTTTTAGGTTAAGTTTATTATTTACGTGTATTTTTATATCCCAGACTCTAGAGTATAGTGATTGTAGTCCAGTTTTGAGTTTAGTAAAGGGTTCCACAGGCTTAGAATGATGGTTTAAAGCTAAGGGGAACATGATAGAATAAGGAACCAAGTCAGATTTTCAAATTCTAATAGTGTTGCTAGTGTGTTACAAATAATACTAGGGAGGAAGATGCTTGAACCATTTTTATTTTAGTATTTTTGTACTTCAGTTATCACGATATCTACTAATAACTAAATGTCAGCTCCATTATCAAAGTTCATGTTCATGCATATAATAGAGAATCATGTTCTCTTCCAGTTCCTAGTATGAGAAGTTTCGATTCATTCAGTAGTATGAATCTTGTTCTATGAATTTATGAACTCCAAAACTTACGTCATGCATCTCATGACTCATGTACTCATGCTTTTCAGTATGTTTAGTTCTAGTACTCATGCTACACTCTTACTGATTAACGAAATTCAGTTTATGTCATGTATGCCCATCAGTTTAGATCTCGTAAATAAATCCATGTCCTGGATACTCTATTCCACAAGCCTCATTTAAGTGTCCCAGCTATGAATAGTATTCTTTCATGCTTTAGGTCTCCATGTTCTAACCTTTTAGTGACCTTTAATTAGGTTAAGATAGTGATGAGGAACAATTTTGTAGATGGGAGAGAGTAAATGTTTCAAGTTGGAAAAAAATAATTATTGTATGCTTGTTTTATGTAAGTGTATAAGTTTGAAGGAATATTGAAGTGAAGTTTTTTTGTGTATGTCTTTGTTAGTTTAGAATTTTTATGCATGTCTTCCAAATAATAGTGCATGGAAGTTTTTATTGATAGAGGTATTAGAAAATATGAGAAATATTCTTTAATAGGTGTTTGATTAGAAGTGCATAAGTGGTTATGAAGATAGGCTTGACTGTCATATTGGTATATATGAGTAGATGGGTAAATTATGCGTTAGTGAATTCCTAGTAATAGGTTGAATTTATTTGTTGAAGTGGTAAGAAGAATTATTCTTAGGATGAGAACTGTGAAAACACATGGGTATTGAATTCATTTCCATGCTAGTCTTATGGTGTTAGGTATAGTGCCTTGAAATTTCGAGTTAGGCTTGAACATGGCGTGAGTGTGTAGTTCAACTCACACTTTGGTAGAGTAGTTATATATACCTGTGTGAGAAAGTGTTTAAGGGGAGTAGTATAGCTTAGGTAGTATTTTACAAGTGTGGCTGAACATGAAGATTAGCGGTTGCATCGCATATGGCTTAGAAGTTCTTCCTAGCTTATGTTTCATAGGCCTATTTTCCATGTGATAGGGTTATAGCCATAATAAGATTCCTTACTCAGAGATCTTATTCAGATTATGTCCAAGATTATTTGCTCACTAATGTTATTAAGACTTCTTAGATAGAGTGTTGAAGAAATACTCCAGTTAAGTGTAATCTTTTAGTGTGATTCAGTTCATATAGCCAGAATTTCAAGTTTAGTAATCAGACAAATGAGCTCCTATTATTTTCCATCTTTCCATATAGTCTTACTATCCGAAGTTTCATGAATGTGGCTATTACATAAGGTAATTGTTTACATACATGTAAGTTGCGAATTCATTTCAGTCCATGCATCATGTTTTAGATTTAGCTATTTAGTCATGACTCATATCATATGTGTTCAGTGTACAATCTCAGTTTTCCAAGTATTCCAACTCAGATAGTGTAATACCGCTTGTACGATCTAAGTCTCATTGTTTCATAATTCTTGCTTGCATAAGTTATCACTACACAATTCTATATGTAAGATCATATCTTGAACATTTTAAGTGAGTTCTAAACTCTCAGCATGAATCAACTCCTAATAGTAAGTAAAGTCAAGTCATCTTAGAAATCAGTTGCATGATGTAAGTTATTAATGTTTCAGCTAAGTTATATCCTTTCTTAGCAAATATATCACGTCTACATTATTCCATATTTCTAAGACTTCAATGAGTTCCTATCCATCATTCGAGGACGAATGATTCCAAGGGGTAGATAATGTAGCACCCTATATTTTCAAGCTAGACTTTGAAGAGTCGTTCTTATGAGTGTAAACTATAATCCCATGATTTAATTTTTAATTCATATGTCATGATCTTTATCCTAGTGTGTGAAGTGATTTCGAGGCAAAAAATGTTCGTAGGAACCACTTAGAACAAAGTTGAGCTATGAACCACTGATAGATCTAAGTTTGGTATTCGATTGCCCAAGGGTCTACTTTGAACGTGTATAACTTTTTATGTACATGTAATTTTTCAGCTAAAGACCCACCAAATTGTAGATAATTGAGTCAACTTTCAAAAGATATATCCATTTTTGTGCGAGGCAGTGAGGGCGTACAATAAGCCCGCACTGCCCGAATTATTGCACCAGGATAGGGGGGCACCACAGACTCTACTCCCACAAACTAAATGGGGCGCTTCCTGGTCTATTCCCACGTTGGTTTCAACTCCTTAAGGGTTAAGGGGCACTTTGGCCCTTTCCCCTCAGCCCAAAACGTCTAAGGGATATTTTATTGCATCTAGAAGGGCATTATTTGTCCATTTTCATCAAAAAAATCCCTCATGTAACAACCCTTCCCTTTTCCCCATGAACAAATCTCAAGGTTTTCTCTCAAGAACAAAAATAATTCAAGATTCAATCTCAATATTTCTTCAAGAAATTTAAGATTTCAAACTTCTAAGTTCAATAATTCTTCAAGAAATATCAAGAATAGAGTTTCTTTCACAAGTTCTTCATTCAAGTTCTAAGATTTAAGTTTTCTTCACAATTCAAGAAAATTATGGTATGCGGGTTATGAACAAGGGTGAAAGAGTTTATTTACTTTATTTGAAGTAGGGATCATACCCAAGTTTCTATATTCTTGAAGCATGTGATTTCATGAGATTTAAAGCTTTTAGAATATCAAGAAGAACTTATGTTTATGATTTTAAATTACATGATTTATATTATGAATTAGACTGCACTCTCTTGACTTGTTATTGATTGAAGTATTTTGAGATTTTTTTGAGCATGAAGTTTTATTATGAATTGGCATGATTTTAAGCATGGGTTTTAAGCCTTAATTTTGAGTATTGAGACTTCAAGAAGATTATGCTTTTAAGTATTCTTTGATAAGCTTATTTAAAAATTTAAGCAAGAATTGATCTTTTGATCCTCAGATAAGGGTTGGAATCCACATTTATTTATTCTGATTATAGTTTAAAGCAAAGAGAAGCATAACTGGTTTTTATTATAAACTCTTATGTTATTTTAAGGTTAATTTCCTAAAGAGCGAGCATATAAATAATATGGGAGTAGTATTTAGTACTGAGTTGGGTATGAGGCCAAGGTCCCATGCCCCAGAACTACCTCTCACTGTAGGTTTTAGTACCTATAGTGGGTTCAGTATAGTGATCTCTCTAGTTAGGTTCTGTTCTGATGGCAAGGGTATAACAACTATCCCAACATGGGTAAGAGACGTTGGACTCCATGATAGCTCACATGGTTTATGTCAGTTAAAAGAACCTCCCAAAAAAAGAGTAATAGTATAACTTTAAGAACGAAGTTTCATGGCTCACAAATTTTATCATTATGCTTTACTACTCATGATTATGATTTTTAGCTTTCAGTTACTAAATCTTAAGGTGAGTCATTTACATTTAGCATGCATTGTTTAAGGGTTTATATGAAAATTAAGTTATTGTTTTTACTTATGCATTCACTCCACATACGCAGTATATTCCAGAAGTACTGATATACATATATGTCTATGTGCTACATTGTCTCATAATGTAGGTACAAGTTAAAGTGCACACTTCATAATTAGACAGTTTACAGCTTCCAGTTAGCAGGTGATGAGTACTTTTGATTCGAGGGCTTTAGTCTATCATAGTACGAGTAACATCTTATTTTCTTTATTTAGTTATATTGATTTGGGATAGCTGGGGGTGATATCCCAGCTACCTATAGTCAATACTAGTAGAGGGTTCATAGACAGTTAGTAGAGTTGATGTATTTGATTTCAGTTTTTTAGACTCTATTTGATTTCAGTTTTTTATTATAACCAGAGTTGTAATCATTTTAATAATTTTTTTTGAAGATGTTTAGCTAAAGACTTTTCTTTCTATTATTACTTTAAGTTTTATGTATTTTTATTTAGTTACTCACGAGTTATCCTAATACAAGGGTTAGCTTAGGATCACTTACGATCCTAAGCACCGTATGACATCTAGCGGGTAGTCTTGGGGCATTACAAACATGGTATCATAGCACAAAGTTCAAATTTCCTAGGGTGTCTATGAAGCCATGTCTAGTAGAGTCATGCGGAATGGTAGGGAGATGTCTGTACTTTTCTTCGATAGGCTACAGGGCATTTATGAAATATTTCCTTTCTTCATGCTCTAAGTCATGCTGAAAAGTTGTTCTCTTAGAAACTTCCATCAATTCGTATGTTATAATATTATCCTTTATCTATGACTTACACTTGAGATAAATGATTAGCAAGTTCAAATTCCTTCCAAGATCATGCTCTCAGACTTACTATCAGTAACTTTAGAAGTCTCACAGGGGCAGGAGCTCATTAGTGTGTTATAAGTTCCTCAAGTAGAAAGTTGTTTCCTAATCCTAATCAGTTCTTTAGTTAAGACAGAGTAAAATATGTATTCATATTCCTTGTTAACCCTTCAATACAGATAGTGCTCATAAAAGGAGATAGTGTGAACTTAGATTATTAACTAGAGTTTCCATTCAAGGGATATTCCAACCTAGAGTGTTATGATATATAAGTAGTAGAACCTTCTTATAGTTGGAAGTGTGGGTTTAGAAGTGTAGTGACAAGAAAAGTGGGAATAACGATTGATCAAAAGTATATCGATGAATTTATACAAGCTATTGAGTTTGTATTTTTGTAATAGCTCCTTGTGTGTTACTTTAAGGGCAATGAATGAAGTACAGGTCCCTTAGTGGAAGGTTGAGAAAAAGTTATTAGTTAAGGCAAATTATTTCTGGCTTGAAGTAGAAAATGAGTTTTTAATGGTATTTACTATGTTATAAAAGTACAGGTTATTAATGGAAGTAATGGGAGGTTGAGTATTGTTAATATAGGCTTCCCCGCGTGGCTATAAAAAAGAAAATTCGCTAATGCTTTTAGAGCTATACATAAAATTGAAGCATGCGGATGGGTGAATAGTAATGATATATGGAAGGAGAAAGTGCTAGTGTATAATAAGGTAGACATTACTATCATGATCAATTATTGCTATTATGAGGCTATAGTGGACTAGTGTTTCTTGATATCATATTTTATAACTACCAAGTGAGAATTGTACATAAGGTTGGGTTGTAAATCATATTTTGCTCTAGATGTTAGGTTTGAATAGGGGATGATCATTAAGGTGGAAAGAATGACTTCTTGGTTAGTGATGCTATTTATATAGGAGTGATCTAGTAGCCTTGAACAGTGTATGCATGAGTTAAAGTTTAGTTATTCATAATTAAGTATGATGTAGAGGTGTGCCCAAGGTCATGTAGGGTTCTATTATTTTCTAAGGTTATTAAGTGTTGTGTGTGGTTAGTAGTACCCTTAATTTGCTATGTGGAAGGAGGCTAGTTATATAGTATATGGTGTTCTTAATGGCTAAGTTAAGGAGTTATGGCTAGATAATGCTGAACTTTTTGGTATAATTTTGACTTTTATAGTTTAGGTAAGGATATAAGTTTAGAGATGTGATATTAGTAGGCTATGACGGAAGTAGTATGGGTCATTAAAGGTTTAGGTATAACCATGTTAAGTGTTAAATCTAAGTTTGAATCTTTGAAGATTGACCTAATAGAAATCAGAGTTGAAGCTCTAGATTGTGTGCACTTCGGGTATGATATTACTCAAGAAGATTTTAAGTTAGTAAGTGTTCAAGTATTATATAATGACTATTGGGGCTATGGAGAGATAGAGTTGTATCTCTGAAGGAAGTATTTGCAGTGGGTTTTACACTTTTAGTTGTAGTCTTTCGGGTTATGTTTATTACTACGTGTATTTTTATATCCCAAACTCTAGAGTATTGTGATTGTAGTCCAATTTGGAGTTTAGTAAAGGGTTCCACAGACTTAGAATGATGGTTTAAAGCTAAGTGGGAGATGATAAAATAAGGAACCGATTCAAATTCTCAAACTCTAGTAGTGTTGCTAGTGTGTTGCAGAACAACACTAGGGAGGAAGATGCTTGACCCATTCTTATTTTAGTATTTGTACTTTAGCTATCACGATATCTACTTATGTCTGCATGTCAGTTCTATGATCTTAGTTTATGTTCATGCACATAATAGAGAATCATGTACTCTCCCAGTTCTTAGTATGAGAAGTTCCAGTTCATTCAGCAGTACGAATCATGCTGTAGGAATTTATGAACTCAAAACTAAGGTCATCTATCTCATGACTCATGTACTCATGCTTTTCAGTATGTTTAGTTCTAGTACTCATGCTACACTCTTACTGATCAACGAAATTCAGTTTATGTCATGTATGCCCATCAGTTTAGATCTAGTAAATAAATCCATGTCCTGGATACTCTATTCCACAGGCCTCATTTAAGTGTCTCAGCTATGAATAGTATTCTTTTATGCTTCAGGTCTCCATGTTCTAACCTTTTAGTGACCTTTTATTAGGTCAAGATAGTGATGAGGAACAATTTTGTAGATGGGAGAGAGAAAACGTTTCATGTTGGAAAAAAATTGTTCTATGCTTGTTTTATGTAAGTGTATAAGTTTGAAGGAATATTGAAGTTAAGTGTTTTTTAGTGTATGTCTTGGTTAGCTTAGTTGCAAATTTTTATGTGTGTCCTTCTAAGAATAGTGCATGGAAGTTGTTATTGATAGAGGTATTAGAGAATATGAGAAAGATTCCTTTATGGGTGTTTGATTAGAAGTGCATATGTGGTTATAAAGATATGTTTGAATATCATTTTGGTATATATGAGTGGATGGGTGCTTTATGCATTAGTAAATTCTTAGTAAGTGATTGAATTTCTTTTTTAAGTGGTAAGAAGAATTATTCTTAAAATGAGAACTGTCAAAACACATGGGGTATTGAATTCATGGTCAGACTAGTGTTATGGTGTTATGTGCAGTGCCTTGAGATTTTGAGTTAGGCTTGAACATGGGGAGAGTGTGTAGTTCAACTCAGACTATGGCTAGAGTAGTTATATGTACCCGTGTGAGAAAGAATTTAAGGGTAGTATTATAGTTGAGGTAGTATTTTAGAAATTTGGTTGAACTTGAAGATTAGCGGTTGCATTGCATACGGCTTAGAAGTTCTATCCTAGCTTATGTTTCATAGGCTTATTTTCTATGTTTCAGAGTTATAGCCATAATAAGATTCCTTAGTTTGATATCTTATTCAAATCATGCCCAAGATTCATTGCTCACTAATGTTATTAAGACTTCTTAGATAGAGTGTTGAAGAAATACTCTAGTAGAGTGTAAACTTTCAGTATGATTAAGTCCGTATAGCCAGAATTTCAAGTATAGTAATCATACAAATAAGCTCTTATTATTTTCCATCTTTCCATCTAGTCTTACATGAGGTAATTGCTCACATACATGTAAGTTCGAATTCATTTTCGTCCATGCATCATGTCTTAGATTCATCTATTTATTCATGACTTAGTTCATAAGTGTTTAGTGCATAATCTTAGTTTTCCAAGTATTCCAGCTCAGACAGCGTAATACCTTTTGTACATTTAAGTCTCATTGTCATATGATTCGTTCTTGCATGAATTATCACTTCGCAGTTCTATATGTAAGATCATATCATGAACATTTCAGGTGTGTTCTAAACTCTCAGCATGAATCAACTCCTCATAGTAAATAAAGTCAAGTAAGCTTAGAAATTAGTTTTATGATGGAAGTTTGTAATGTTTCAGCTCAATTATATCCTTTCTTAGCAGACATATCATCTCTACATTATTCCATACTTCTAATACTTCAACGAGTTTCTATCCATTATTTGAGGATGAATGATTCCAAGGGGAGATAATGTTACACCTCATATTTTTGGGCTAGCCTTTGAAGCGTTATTCTTACATGTGTAAACTATAATCTCATGATTTACTTTTGAATTCATATTTCATGATCTTTATCCGAGTGTGTGAAGTGCTTTCGAGGTGAAAAATGCTCATAGGAATTACTTAGAACAAAGTTGAGCAAAGAACCTTTGATTCGTCCTAGTTTGGTATTTGATTCCGTAATGGCCTCCTTTGAACGTGTATAACTTTTTATGCACATGTAATTTGGCAGCTCAAGACCTACCAAATTGTAGATAATTGAGTCAGCTATCCAACGATATCAATTTTGCCTTATTCTAATACCCGAGTAAAAAGTTAGAGCCATTTTTGTGAGAGGCAATGAGGGCACACGATAAGCCCGCGTCGCCCAGGTTATTGTATGGGGATAGAGGGGGAGCCACGGGCTCTACTCTCATTGACTAAGGGGGGCGCTGCCTTGTCTATTCCCACGTTGTTTTCAACTTCTTAAGGGTCAAGGGTCACTTTGGTCCTTTCCCCTTAACCCCAAACGCCCAAGTAATGATTTATAGCATCTAGAAGGGCATTATTTTCCCATTTTCCTCAAAATAATCCCTCACATAAAAACTCACCCATTCCCCTATAAACAAAGCTCAAGGTTTTCTCTCAAGAACACAATCAATTCAAGATTCAATCAAGATTTCTTCAAGAAATCTATGAGTTCAGACTTCCAAGTTCAATAATTCATTAAGAAATATCTAGAATAGAGTTTCTTTCACAAGTTCATCATTCAAATTCCAACATTGAAGCTTTCTTCACAATTTAAGAAAATTAAGGTATTTGGGGTTATGAACAAGGGTATCCTTTCACCCTTATGCACAAATTTGCATGATTTTAAGATTTTATTTACTTGATTTGAAGTAGGGTTCATATCCATGTTTCAATATTCTTGAAGAATGTGATTTCATGATATTTAAGGCTTTTAGAATATCCAGAAGTGCTTATGTTGATGCATTTGACTTACATGATTTATTTTTAAAATGAGATTGCACTACTTGAATTGTTATTGATTGAAGTATTTCAAGATTTTTATTGAGCATGAATTTTTATCATGAATTGACAAGAGTTTAAGTGTGGGTTTTAAGCCCTAAGTTTGAGTATTGAGACTTCAAGAAGATTACGCTTTTAAGTATTTTTTGAATAGTTGATTTTAAGATTTAAGTAAGAATTGATATTTTGATCCTTAGCTAAGAGTTGGAATCAACATTTATTTATTTCGATTATAGTTTAAAGCAAAGAGAAACATAAATAGTTTTTATTATAAACCCTTATGCTATTTTAAGGTAGATTTCCTAAAGAGTGAGCATATAAGTAATATGGAAGTATTATTTAGCATATAGTTGGATATGAGGCCAAGGTCCCATGGCCCAGAACTACGTGCCTCCATAGGTTTTAATGCCCATAGTGGGTTCGGTATAGTGATCACTCTAGTTAGGTTCTATTCCGATGGCAAGGGTAGAACAACTCTCCCAACGTGGGTAAGAGACATTGGACTCCATGATTGCTCACATGGTTTATGTCGGTTAGTAGAACCTCTCAATAGAAAGAGTAATAGTATATCTTTTATAACTAAGTGTTGTGGCTCACAAAGTGTATCATTATGCTTTACTACTCATGATTATGATTTTAGCTTTGAGTTATTCAAGCTTAAGGAGAATCATTAACACTTATCATGTATTGTTTAAAGGTTTACATTTATATTAAGTTATTGTTTTTACTTATGCATTTACCCTTACATACTCAGTGCATTCTAGAAGTACTAATCCACATATATGTCTATGTGCTACATTGTCTCATACTGTATGTGCAAGCTGTAGCACGCACATCATAATTAAACAATTTGCAGCTTTTAGTCAGCAGGTGATGGGTCCTATTGATTTGAGGGCTTGAGTCAATCATAGTGCAAGTAGAATCTTGTTTTCTTTATTCAATCAAAATGATTTGAGATAGCTAGGGGTCATGTCCCAGCTACCTTGTAATACCCTAAAAATCCAAACCAATGCTAGAGTCATGTTTCAAGATCATACATAGTACATTATGGTTCTTTGACAGTTTTACGAGTTAGTTTGATGTATATTAAGGTCTCAAATAACTCCCATCTATTTGACTAATCAAAATAGTCCTTACCGATTGAATTTTTGTATAAGAATGTTGCTTTAGTCAACTTCAAATGAGCATATATTTTTCACTACTCATAATTTTCCATATCTACACCTACCGAATGATAGGAAAGTGAATTATCTTTCCAACGTTACCAATTTCGCCCAAATCCGATACTCGAGTTAGAAGTTATGACACTTTTAGTGTAAAACAGTAGTCCAATACGATAAGACTGTGGTACGGTGATGGCCAATTTAATGTTCGTCCTTTTCTAGTGTTTCACCGTGTAACACCCCATGCTTTTTCTTAGCTTAAAATTCGTCCCTAGAATGTTGAAGACTTTCTTTAAAGATGAATACACTTTTATACATGTGGATTTTTCAAGATTTTGATTTTTCATTGCATGGGAAATTGAATAATCTTTCTTTCGATAAAAAATTTTCCCGAATCCGACACTCGGGCGAAGAGTTAGAGCCATTTTAGTAAGACAATGTACAACCTTGTAATCTAGCGTATCGCGGAGGCAGTCCAAATGGCATTTGTCATTTTCCAATGAGACAACGCGATACTACCATATCGCGCCTCTAGCCTTTTTCCCAATTGTCACTTTTCAGTATGACTCCACGGTCATGGCGCATCGCGCCAAAGGGAAAATTTGCAACTAGTGAGGCACCGTGATGGTGCCGCATCGCGCCATCAGCCCGGTTCTCAATCTTCATTTTCCAGTGACACGGCACGATTGTGCTACTTCGTGCCCATGTACAAAATTAGGATTTTCAGTCAGTTTTGAGTTTTAATTTTAAGGGCACTAAGGTCTTTTTCCCTCACCTCCAGTCAGCCTAAACATGCAATCGAACCCTAAAAGAGCACAAATTGCTCATTAATTAACTATTTTCTCAAGAATCAAGTCATTTTCTCTCATAGGGGAAACCCTAGATCAAGAAATCAAGGTCAAGCTCAAGAATCTCTCTAAGAACCTTCAAGAACCCTTCTTCGCAGGTATATTAGGTGTTTATGTATGGGTTCCTTTCACCCATAGAGTTCAAGAATCCTTTTTCAAATATACAAGATCTCAGATTTATGATTTCCATGTTTAAATTAGATTGAATTCATGTTCATTATAGTAGTTGGGTTTCAATCCATGATTTAAGTGCAAGTTTCATGAAATTAAATAGCATGTATAACAAATATGTGATTATCTTCATAGACCCTTAAATTTATAAAGTTATTAATGCATCTATGATGTTGATTTGGTTTTCAATCCATGATTATGATAAGATTCAAGAAAAATAGAATAGTATTTAAGGGGAATTATATGAATTATATGCTAAACCCTAGAATTTACAATTAAGTATTGTATTCATGATGTTTATTGATGACTATTATCATATGAAATACTCATGCTCCCCAAGTATTTGCTAAAATTCCTATGTGAAGTAGATAGAGGAATCAGGAGATGTTATTATGAGATCCTAATCATGAACAAGCTTATGCCCTACAAGTGTTTGATAAAATGCTTATGTGAATTGACTAGTGAAGGCATGACATATTATTATGTGATCCCATTCATGTACATGTTAATGCATTACAAGTGTTTGATGAAATGTCTCTATGAATGAATTATGACCAAGTGAACATTGTTATACTATTCAACATTCTGCTTTGCCTTACTTTTTTTGCTATCAAGTCTTGGGGTCACCCGTCAGATTAGGCTTGGCTCCGACCAAGTTTCACCCATCAGTTAGGATTGGCATCCTGGTTTTCTAGTGTTAGTCCTCATGGCACGGTATTAACACCCTTCGAACTGGGCTTACAGGTTGGACCCCTATCAGTTTAGATTTGGGGCATCTCGGTTAGATGATTACCTCCTACAGTTTCAATCTCATTTTCAGTCTTTAGTTTAAACCTGAGCTCAATTTTACAAAATTAGGACTATCAAATATAGACAATTAGTATCTATTAATCATTTATCATAATTAATTACTTAGCATAAGAAAAGCTCAGTTACAGTTTATATATATATGTGTATGCACAAATTGAATTCTCTGTATTTAGAGTATACCTAGATTTTCAACGTACACTCATGTTCATTTATTCTTATTCAGTCAGTTATATCCTCATGCATATGAACCCTTGTATTTAGCCTTACCTCATCTAACATACCAGTACATTCTCATGTACTGACACATACTTTTCTGTGCTATGATATTTTATATCATAGGTTTGGATGCTCAGGTTCTTGACCACGCATAGTAGATTCAGATTCAGCCAGCAGCTATAGATTTGGCAGTAAGTCCTCATCATATAAAGATATTCTATTATTTCATCTTTCCAGTAGATTTAGTAGTTCAGTAAATGGAGTTAGTTAGGGGATTCTCCCATCAACTCCACTTTCAGCCAGATTTAGTTAGAGGCTTTTCAGACTAGATTTTCAAATAGTATTCAGTTTTACAAATGTTATATTTTATCAGTATTTCATATGTTTGAACCTTATGGAATTTAAGCCTATTTTCTACATTAATTATAATATTATTATTTAGCATTCACAACAGATATCATTCATGGGTTTGCTTGTGGTCCTTCGAGGTCGTAAGCACCATGTGATGACTAGGGGGTCGTCCCAGGTCGTTACATACTATGATAAGAACCGCTTCGCGCCAAGGGGCATTTTCATAGTTTTCAACTTCTAGTGAGGTATCGCGATTACCATCGCATCACGCCAGAAGTTCATTTGGGAATTGTTCATTTCTAGTGGCTTAATGCAATAGCAACACGTCGCGTCGTTGGGTGAAATAGTGTTCATCAGTTTTCTAGTGTCCTGACGTGATTGTACTGCATCGTGCTAGGTGTCAAATCAGGATTTTTGGTTCAAGTTCCAGTTATGAGTTTTAATTTGTCTAAGGGCATTTAAGTCCTTTCTCTTCATCTCATTCATTCAAAACACAGGAGTTAAGTCCTAATAGAGCATTATTTGCTCATTATTTCACAATTATCTCAAATTAAACTAATATTCTCTAAAGAACAAAAACCCTAGCCTTCAAAATTCAAGATTAAGTATCAAGAACTCACCATCAATTCTCATGAATTCACTAACCTAGGTATGTTAAGTGTTCATCTAAAGGTTCCTTTCACCCATGGAGTCTAAGTATCCAACTTTAAATTCAAAGATGTGATTATGATTTTAAATTGTGATTTTAACCATGATCTTTATGAATCTTGATTTTATACCATGCTTACATGAATTTGTTGTTGTTATCAAACCCCACATGTTCTAATGTTGTTATTCACTGAATTGAATCATGATTAAGTATTATTGATGTTAAAATCATGCTACTACTCTAAGTTTTATACTATTCCCATGCTTAGCTTAAAACCTTATGGCATTTCTTAGTTAAATTCAGCATATGTTATGTTGTTATCAGTTTTACTCAGTGCTCACAGCAGGTACTAGCTCATGGGTTAGATTATGGTCCCTCAGGATTATAAGCACCGTGTGGTGCCCAGGGTGTACTCTTAGGGAATTAGAAACTTGGTATTAGAACCTAATTTTTTAAAGTATCCTAGGAAGTTTGAAAGCCGCATCAAGTAAAGTCTTGCATGGGTTTAAAGTGTGTCAAACTTATGGGCAAGAGGATATAAGGTATTTTAGGAAAAGTTTCCTTTTTTCAGTGTTCATGTCATGAGATTGATTATGAGCTTAAGTTAAACTCTTTGTATAATCTATTCTTCCTTCAATTTGTAGAACATGCCTTCGAGGAAGACTAATTGAAGAAGAAATGAATCAGCCGGTACCTTCGCCCATTCAAGAAGTTCCCCTGAATAGGCATATTTCTCATGCAAAATTCTGAACTGTATTTACTATTCTAGCTCACTCTGTAGTGGCTTAGAATGCTCAGCCAGTTGTTATTTCGGCCAATCCAGGGCCAATACTGCCGCAGTTAGGATTTGGGAATTTACCTGAATGAATCCTCTTCTATTTTTAGGATCCATATTTAAAGAGGATCCACATGAATTCTTAAACATGGTTCAAAAGGTAATAGATATTATGGGGGTAACTTCTAGTGAGAGTGTTGAGTTAGATGTGTATTACTTACAAGATATATCTCATACATGGTTTAAGCAGTGAAAGGTAGATAGAGGAGAAGATGTAGGGCCTGTAGAATGGGAAGAGTTTGCTACTGCCTTCTTAGACAGATTATTCCTGTTTGAGCTAAAAGAAGCTAAGGTGTTAGAGTTTATCAACTTGAGGTAGGGCAACATGAGTGTGAATGAGTATTCTCTCAAGTTTACTTAATTAGCTAGGTATGCTCCTCATATGGTAGCTAATAGTAGGTCTAGATAGGGCACCAGGGTCTAAGTTCCAAAATAGTGTTAATAGTGCCCCAGTACCCAAGTTTATAAATGACAATCAAGATAGGGCGCCAGGCTCTAAGTCCCAAGATAGAGTTAACAGTGCTCATACGAATCCTATTTTCTAGAAATATGGTATAAACCATTAGGATATTTGTTGGGTCAGCAGTGATGTATATTTTAGGTATGGCAAGCCAGGCCACTGAATTAGGCATTGTCCAAAGAGTGGTCAGCAAGGTCAGTCTAGTCGTCCTATAGTTTCGTTCGATCTCCCAGTCAGTAGGGTGCCACTTCCAGTGCTACCAGTGGTCAACGTTCAAACAGATTGTATTCCCTTCAGTCCCGATAGGATTACAAAAATTCTTCTAATGTAGTTACTGGCACATTATAGGTCTTTCATTTATATATTTATGTTTTATTAGACCCTAGAGTTTCTCTTTCTTTTGTAACCTCTTATATAGCCATCAACTTCGTAATCAGACCCCGAAATCTTAGCAGGGGCCTTTTCAGTGTATAACCCAGTAGATGTCTCTATTATAGCCAGACGGGTATACAGAAACTGTTCGGTCACAATATGTCAGAAAGTCACTTCAATTGATCTCATGGAGTTAGAGATGATGGATTTTGATGTCATTCTCGGCATGAATTGGCTTCTCTTATGATATGCTTCAGTTGATTGCAAAAATAGAGTAGTTCATTTTCAGTTTCTGAATGAACCAGTCCTTGAATGGAGGGGTAGAACTACAGCTCTTAGGGGTTAGCTTGTTTCGTACCTTAGTGTGCAAAAAATGATATCCAAAGGGTGTATTTATCATCTTGTCCAGGTCAAAGACTCTAATTCTGAGACACCTAACCTTGAGTCGATATCATTAGTGAGGGAATTTCTCGATGTGTTCCTTGAAGATCTTCTCAGAGTTCTTCTCGAAAGGGAAATTGACTTTGTAATAGAACGTTTCCAGATACTCAACCTATCTCTATTCACCATATAGAATGGCTCCAGCCGTACTCAAAGAGTTGAAAGAACAGCTGAAAGATCTCTTAGATAAGGGATTCATCAGGCATAGTGTCTCCCCGTGGGGTGCACTAGTTCTGTTCGTGCGTAAGAAAGACGGTTCTCTTAGAATGTGTATTGACTACTGTTAGTTGAACAAAGTCACAATCAAAAAAAAGTATCCACTTCCCAGAATTGATGACTTTTTTGACCAACTTCAGGATGCCAGTTACTTTTCTAAGATAGACCTGAGATCTGGCTATTATCAACTCAGAGATAGAGAATGTGAAATTCCAAAAATAGCTTTCAAAACTTGGTATATTCACATCGAGTTACTAGTCATATCTTTTGGTCTCACGAATTCCCAGCAGCCTTCATGGACTTAATAAACCGAGTGTTCAAGTACTACTTGAACCTGTTTGTCATAGTCTTCATTGATAATATTCTTGTCTACTCCTATAACGAAAATAGTCGTGCAGACCAACTCAGGATAGTAGTGCAGACTCTTAGAGGCCATCAGTTGTTCACTAAATTTAGTAAGTGAGAATTTTGGCTAAGATCGGTAGCTTTTCTTGGCCATATTATTTCTGGTGATGGCATTAGAGTTGATCCTCAAATGACCGAAGTGATAAGAAATAGGACTGGAACCATCTCTCTATCAGATATCAGGAGTTTTTTGGGTTTGGCTAGCTATTATCGATTCTTTATTACAGGATTTTTGTCTATTGAATCCCCCATGTCCAAATTGACCTAAATAAAATTTAAGTTTTAGTGGTCAGGTTCTGGTGAGAAGAATTTTTAGGAGTTGAAGACTCAACTCACCATAGCCCAAGTTTTAACCTTGCCAAATGGTTCAAATGGGTTTATTGTGTACTGTGATACGTCCATAGTTAGGTTGGGATGTATTTTAATGAAGAGGGTTAAGGTTATGACCTATGCCTCTAGATATCTTAAGCTGCATGAAAAGGATTACCCTACCCATGATCTTGAGTTAGTACTGTTGTGTTTGCCTTAAAGCTTTGTAGGCACTATATGTATGGGGTGCATGTAGATGTGTTCATAGATCACAAAATCTTGTAGTATGTGTTTTCACAGAAGAATTTGAATCTGTGGTAGAGGAGATGGTTAGAATTGTTGAAAGACTATGATATAAGTGTTTAGTATCACTCGGGCAAGGCCAATGTAGTGGCAGATTCCCTAAGTAGATTGTCTAAAAGTAGTGTTGCTCATGTTAAGGGTGATAAGAAGTAGTTAGTTAAATAAGTTCATCATCTTGCCAGATTAGGTGTTCATTTGGTTGATTCAAATGAGGACAGTGTTTGGGTTCAGAATAGTTCAAAATCTTCTTTGGTTGCCGAAGTGAAAGAAAAGTAAGATAAGGATCCTAGTCTAGTGAAGTTAAAGGAGTCAGTCAGAGATCAAAAAGTAAAGAATTTCTCCTAAGGGGGAGATGGTGTGTTGCATTGCTAGGAAAGGTTGTGTGTGCCATGTGTTGATGAATTATAACAACGAATTGTTGTAAATATGCATGATGCGTGTTACTCGATTCATCTAGGGGCCACGAAGATGTACAATAATTTGTGGGAAGTCTATTGGTGGAGTGGGATAAAGAGAGATAATGCAGAGCTTGTAGCTAAGTGATCTACTTGTCAGTAGGTTAAGATTGAACATCAGAAGCCTAGTAGGTCTATGCAAGAGTTTAGTATTCCCACATAGAAATAGGAGGAAGTGAACATAGATTTTATGATAGGTTTGCCTTGTACTCGTCAGCAGCATAATTCGATTTGGGTCATTGTGGATAGGATGACCAAATTAGCCCATTTCTCGCCAGTCCATACTTCTTTTTAGATGAGGACTATGCCAAACTCTATCTTTGAGAGTTGGTTAGGTTGCATGGTGTTCCATTATCTATCATATCAAATAGATCTACTCAGTTTACCTCTTACTTTTGGAAAGCTTTTCAGAATTTTCTTGGTACCTAAGTTCACCTCAATACAGCCTTCCACCCTTAGACAGATAGTCCAACAGAAAGGACCATTCAGACCCTTGAGGATATGTTAATAGAGTGTGCAGTCGACTTTAAGGGCAGTTGGGATGATCATTTTCCTTTGATTGAATTCGTATATAATAACAACTATTATTCTAGTATTTTGATGGCCCCGTTTAAGCCTCTATATGGAAGAAGATGTAGATATCTGATTAGGTGGTTTGAAGTCGGAGAAACCACTTTGAAAGAGCCTAACGTGGTGTTTGATGCTTTAGAGAAAGCATAGTTGATTAGAGAGAGGCTTAAGGCCACCAAGAGCTGAAAGAAATATTATGCAGATATGAGAAGGAAAGATCTTGAGTTTGAGATTGGTGATTTCATATATTTGAAGATCTCTCCCATGAAAAAAGTGAAGAGATTTGGTAAGAATTAGAGCTTAGTCCTTGATATGTTGTCCCTTACAGAATTTTAAGCTATTTTGGAAAGGTGGCTTATGAGCTTGAGTTTCCTACAGACTTAGCATCACTGCACCCATTATTCCATATCTCTTTGTTGAAGAAGTGTACTGGTGACCCAGCGGTAGTTAATCCCTTAGAAAGCGTAGATGTTCAGAACATCCTTTCTTACGAAGAAATTCCAGTTGAAATCCTTGATCGACAAATTCGTAGACTAAGAAATAAAGAAGTTCCCCTAATCAAAGTTATTTGGAGGAATCAGTCCATTAAGGGAGCCACTTGGAAATTTGAAGCAGATATACAGACCAAGTACCCTCATCTTTTCTCCGCAAACTCAGACTCATCTTAAGGTAACACCCATCAAAGAATTTCTCTTTTCTATGCTCAGTTTCAGCTACATATCATTCTCACGTCAGTAATTCATTCATGGAACTAGTTCAGTCATGAATCATGTTTCAAACTCAGTCATGTAATCACATTTTCATCTCATATATTCAGCATGTAATCTCAGTCTCAATGTTTTCAGGTGAACCAGTCTCATTAGAGGATGAATGTTCCGAAGGGAGAGATATTGTAATACCCCAAAATCAAAACCAATCCTAGAGTCATGTTTCAAGCTTAGGCATAGTACATTATGGTTCTTTGATAGTTTTATGCGCTAGTTTGATGTATATTAAGGTCTTAAATAAATCCCAGCTATTACACGAATCAAAATAATCCTTACCGATTGAATTTTTGTATAAGAATGTTGGTTTAGTCAACTTCAAATGTTTATATCTATTTCTATACTCAATATTTTTCACCTTAGGGCCAACCAAATGATAGAAAATTGAATTATCTTTCCAACGATACTAATTTTGCCAAAATATGATACTTGGGTGAGAAGTTATGGCACTTTTAGTACATAACAGTATCCCAACGCGATAAGGCGGCGTCGCGGTGATGGCCATTTTCACGTTCATCCTTTTCCAGTGTGTCACCACGATAAGCACTGCATCATGCCAAAGGGAATTTTTGAAGTTCTCAATTTCCAGTGAGGTATTTCAATTACCATCGCGTAGCGCCAAAAGTCCATTTGGGAATTATCCATTTCCAATGGTGCAATACGATAGTACCGCATTGCGCCACAGGTCGAATAGGGTTCGTCAGTTTTCCAGTGGCCCGATGCAATTATACTACATCACATTGGGTCTCAAAATTGGTATTTCTAGTTCTAATTCTGAGTTTTAATTTGTCTAAGGGCATTTAAGTCCTTTCCCTTCACCTCATTCAGTTAAAAAACGAAATTTAAGTCTCAATAGAGCATTATTTGCTCATTATTTCACAATTCTCTCAAATTAAACTAATAATCTCTCAAGAACAAAAACCCTAGCCTTCAAAATTCAAGATTAAATCTTAAAAAATCACCATTAATTGTTATGAATTCATTAACCCGGGTATGTTAAGTGTTCATCTATAGGTTCCTTTCATCCATGGAGTCCAAGTATCCAACTTTAAATTTAAAGATATGATTATTACAAGTTATTATGATTTTAAATTGTGATTTTAACCATATATCTCCATGAATCTTTATTTTATACCATGCATACATGAATTTTTAGTTGTTATCAAAACCCACATGTTCTAATGTTGTTATTCACTGAATTAAATCATGATTAAGTGTTATTGATGTTGAAATCATGCTACTACTCTTAAGTTTTAGACTATTCCCATGCTTAGCTTGAAACCTTATGGCATTCCTTAGTTCAATTTTTCATATGTTGTGTTGTTATGAGTTTTGCTCAGTGCTCACAGCAAGTAACAGCTCATGGGTTAGCTTATGGTCCCTCAGGACTGTATGCACCATATGGCGCCCAGGGTGTACTCTCGGGGCGCGAAATACCTATAGTCAATACTAGTAGAGGCTTCATAGACAGTTATTAGAGTTGATATATTTGATTTCAGTTTTTTTTTTGTATAATCAAAGTTGTAATTGTTTTAGTAGTTTCGTTTTTAAGATGTTTAGCTAAAGACTTTTCTTCCGCTTATTACTTCAAATTTTATGTATTTTTATTCAGTTGCTCACGAGTTATACCAGTGCAAGGGTTAGATTGGGATCACTTATGGTCCTAAGAACCATGTGACGTCTAGGGGGTAGTCACGAGGTGTTACAATAATACTGATGAAACCTAGTCTCTGATACCAATTTGTCACGGCCCAATTTACAAGTCATGATGGCACCTACTCTATCCCACCAATAGATAAGCTAAATCGTAACCCGAAGCTAAATGCTATGGGTTAACTTGGTGGAAAATGCCAATTCATAGGAAAAAATAAACAACACACTTATAAATGAACAGAGTGTTTTGAATAGATAAAACATTTAATACTAGATACCATCCCATAACCTGGTAGAGCCAGTACAAGAGCATCTAATAGTATTACAACTTAAAGACTTAGAATAGACAATAATATCTATCTCGATAACAAAAGACTTAATATAAAAAATAGAGAAAAATTGGCAACTTAAACTCCAAGATCTCATCCTATATCTTGAAATATCAACACAGAATGATCAATGATCAACGGAAATAGCTAGTACTAAGATCTGCACCAAAATTATACAAAAGTATAGTATGAGTACCAAAATAATGGGTACTCAATAGGCATCAACGATCGACTGAGCTAAATCATGATATAAGTATGATAAAATGCAAGATAACATAACTAAGTCAAGTTAAAAAACCGAATCTGAATCATCTCCAATACTATTGTACATATTAAGCAATTAAGCCAGGATAACAATAAAACATAAGGTATCAATACATGCTGACCTTGTTGTGCATAACAAATAAGTAAATACATTGAAATAATAACACATCACAAGGTATCACACAAGCAATCACAAACTACAAAATTAGCTCCCATATACCAATTGGTGCGAAAAGTGAATAACTCATCACAGACTCCCTTATGCCTCGAGAGAACACTCAAAGATAGAATAAGGAAATCATTCATGACTACAACTAACCAATTCATTATTTAACCAACATGCCATAATTTATCATCAATTGGTCATTTACCAACATAAGGCAATGTACCAACATTTCATAATATTACAATCACTTAACAACTTTATCATCAATACTCACTAGGTACCATTTATTAGATAACCATCTTTTATTAAATAACTCATCTGATTACTAGTCATTGTATAACCTCTAGTCATCATTTAGAAACTATTCACCATATATCCACTAATCACCATAACCATAGTTTATCAACTAACAATATTTATTAACTAACCATCCTTTACCAACTAATCCCCATTCATCAACTAATCATGATTAGTCACCTGAACAATATCCACCGCTAATCCTTATTTATCACTAAACATTAACTATGCCACCTTAATTATTTATCACTAATAATCATAAGTCCACTAATTATTATTTTTTCCACTTTCTGGCTATATCTGGCATATCTAATATCAATGCCATACCCAACTACATAAAAGTATATATATTTATAGATAATAACCATACATAGGTCATAGCCGAACTTAAACCGGTAGATGTACACATAGGAACATTAATATAATCATCCTCTGGCCTTGTCGGGTATCAATATATCATCATCATCCTCCATCCTTGTTGGGTATCAATATATCATCAAAATCATCCTCTAGCCTTGCTAGGTATCAATATATCATCATAATTATCCTCCGACCTTGATCGATATTAATATATCATCATCATCATCATCTGGACTTGTCGGGTATCAAGATATCATCATAATCATTCTCTAGAATCGAACCAGGTATAATCAACATCATCATCATCTTTTGGATTTAAATTGGGTACATAACACCATAATCATGAGAGTATTTAAGAACATAACCATAAACATACTATATTAACCTGATCAATAATCATAAGTGAAATCATGAATTCAAGCATGACCAATAGCATATTTGCCAATATAGTAAATAAGCACAATAGAATAACCAATAAGTGCCAAGGACCCTCAATATTGACTTAAGGTGGGCCAAAGAGCCTGCTTCTAAATCCCCAAAATATGTTCTAAGGCAAACTCTACCCCAGACTTGGCTAAGGTATCTTAGTCCACTCTTAGATATATAGAAAGACACAATTATCCCTAAGGTAGAGTACTACAAACCAGACAACAATGGATACAAAACCAGCTACAAACACGACAACAAGATGAACAACAAATGATGGATTCAACAACAAAACATGAACACAAGATAGCAAACAACAAAATGTAAAGATAGATAGGTTAACTTCACATACGAATGCACAAATATTAAGAACCAAAATGTGTATCAAACATAAAGACCCAAAGATTCATACAAGCAAAACCAAGTTCTTATGGAGACCTCAAGGGAACCGAAATCCCCAAGCAACCACTGTTTCTAAACTAGTAACTAACACAAGTGATTCCACACTTGACACAAATGACTCCACACTTGCAAATACACTATCAAAGAGTTTATCTCCCAAAATAATATCAAGGTTGCTGAAAAATGAACTAAATCAAGCTATTTAAAGTCTTTAGGCTAACTATTACATAGTAAAATGTCCAAAAGGCCCTTAATAAGTGCTTACACTCCATAGGCGCCCCTTTGCTCCAAGGAAATGACCAAAAGGCCCTTAATGAGGGGTAGATTTGGAGTGTGACTTGATTTTTCTCCATGCTTCAATATTTGTATTCTTAGGTTAGGAAACAATGGTTTCCCAAGCTTGAGGCTTCATGCATTGGCCTCCAATCGAAATGTATGATACCCCTTGACTCATATCATCCTCCACTTCTTAAAAAAGATTTGACATCAAATTCGAACCTTGAAAAATAGAAGGACACACAAGAAAACACACTTTTCTCAAGGTATGAGGGTTAATGTTAGCACAATCAACCATAGCATCAAACCAAGGTTGTACACACTTCACATGTCGAAGGGTTTTAGGGAGTAGGATGCCCTTCCAATCACAAAAATCCAAATACCCTTCCAAAGAAGTAACAACTTGTCTATCCACGTAAGTGTGATAATAAATAATAGACAAGAGTTGTTTATCAAGTGGAATCCATAGACTCTTCTTAGAACAAAAATTAGTCATACAAACCAAAATAGGAAGGCCATACATTTCATTGACATTCAAGTCATTCCAAAAGACATCAATACCATCTAAGTAGGAATTTAAATAAAATATTTTCATAGTATTGTCTACTCTAGGGTAAATATTATCATGATTCCAAGAAAAACTAGAAATATAAGGGGGTAGGTACATACCTTTGGAGAAAAATCTTGAGCTTGCTCACTTTCCTTCCAAACTTGCACCAAGGAAATTCATCACCTTATGCCATAACTTGAAAGTTGGAACAATGCTAGTTCTGAATATGGTGAATAACAAGTGAACTCCTCATTATTACTATTCGGGTCCTTCCTCATCATGAGGTTAAAATTCAAGACCTCTCCTTCTTTGGGCCAAACATCTTCATTGGGAGCTTTCATTATCAATCCACAAGGTACAAAGACGTTTCCTTCTTCCTCTACCAATTCTTCTTCACCATCAAGGTCATCATCCTCTTTAGGGATTTCCTTACTACTATAATTTAGGGTCACTTTACCCCCAAAAAAGTAAGGATCGCACTCCACCAATACAATGTTCCTTTGGTTAGGGTATTCACTAGTATTATGACCCCAACCTTGATATTTAAAGAAAATAATACCTCTAGTACGAGGAGTAGAAGAGGGATTACATTCAAGCCGTGGTGGATACCTTAGGTTTGCCCTATAAATGGGCTTCTTCTCTAAGGACTTGTAGGAGTCATTGTTCTTGTTCGATCTGAAGGCCCTCTAGGTGTGATTGTTCCTTTCAACCTTAAAGGCTGCTTTAACAAGATTCTCTATTTGGTCAAACTTGTGGACAACGAGTTAAGAAACAACTTTATAATCTAAACGGCCTTTGAACCAAGCTATGCAATAGTTTGGAGGTTAAATAATATCAAGAGGAAGGATCAAGTTTTGAAACTCCTCATAGTATTCTTCCACACTTCTATCTCTTTTCCTCAAATTGTAGAGCCTTGTTAGTTGTTATTTTTTGAACCTTTCTGTGACATATCTCTCTCTCATTATTCCTTTCAATTTATCCCAATTTGGAAGGTCAATATTTCCATTTCTTTCTCTTTGCAATATTTTTATCTCCCACTAAGTATATGCATATCCTTCAAGTTGAGCAATGGCATGTCTGGCTTTCTTGTGTGGACTTAACTTATTAAGTTGGAAAATTTGATTGTATTGTAATTCTCAATCAAGGTAGATTGATGGATCACTAGTTATTTTAAAGGTAGGAAGAGTGATCTTGATTGAGTTGGGACCTCTGTCTCTACCCAAATGTCCTACTTGATCCGCTTAATAACCTTCTTAAACATAGGGACATTGTCCTAAGTTGCCTTTACCATGAGGAACCAAACCGAACCTTACCTCTCAGCACCTATGCTCTCCTCCATGATCTTCTCTTATATTTCTCACAAATTCTACAAAGAGAGCCACTTCATCTAACTCCTTACCTCCATAAGGACCCTACCTCCCACATCATCAATCTGGATTGGCTGGTTTCAGTTAAGTGGGGATCTTTTTATTTGTTGGGGTTCTTAGTTTTGTGGAGCTTCTTGGTGTATTTGGTTTTGGTTATTTAGATAAGCAGGGGCTTGGTTAATGGGCTCATTTACTTGTCTAAGTTGATTGAACATTTGGTGAAGTGTATTCGGAGTTATAGTAGGGTAGGTGTTGGGAGCATGTCCTCTAGATGAGGCATGGTATTTTTTAGGACTTAAATGGTTGGAGTCTAGAAAACTTCCAAGGTGTCCATTCTCCTTGAAAAGGAACCCTCCATCCTTCCCATTCTTCCATCAATTCTTTTCATTCTAATTTCCATTGTATTGAGATTCTCCATGATGAAACTAGCCCAACTAGGCATTTCAACTTTATCCTCTATTTTTCCTATCAAAAAATACAAAACAAATCAACAAAAACAACAAACAAGTTAGAAAATCAACCTCACAAGCTCTCAAAGCCACACCCTTGAAATACCACTCAATAGGCGTCACAAGTGTTGGTATCCCATTTATACTCCAATGAGTTACTTGGTAACAATTATGGATTGAGGTCGGAATATATTTTTTCTTGAAACGGCTTAAAGAAAATATGTACGAACTTGAACCAAGAAACTACAATGAATTACAAAAAGATAAAAGAACACAAAGAAAGGTAACACAAAAGAAATGGACATAACAACTAAATCACAACCTAGTAGATGATTACTAGTTGTTGATTAGTATTAGAATCAAGCAATGAAACCAAAGAAACAAGAAAATAAACTTAGAAATCCAAAATTTTAAGCTTATGCAATTTCGTGTAGGGTGATGACATGGCAGCCTCTCATTGGTTGTTGAAATTTTTTAAAAAAATCTCTTCTTCAAAATGTATTGATCAATATTCAATTGGAAGGGTGGAATTTCACTTTTTGGAGGGAAAAACAAGACTTAGAGGATTTTTCAATTTCAAAAAAACCTTGATTTTTCTTTCACCTTTTTGGCAAAACACCTTTCGAAAGCCTTTTTCCCCCTTTCCTCTTTGCTAAGTCTTGGGAAGACCCTTTTCTCCCTTTTGGTACATCAGCTTTTAAAATAATTTTGGTCCCCTTCCTTCTTTTGTAATAGTTTTGGAATATGTTTCAAGACTAACAAGACCACACCTTCTTTCTTCTTTATTTTTAGATCAAAAACCATTTTTCTTTAACAAGATATGAAGATGGTAAAGAAAACTAAGAGCACCACCTTTGAAATTTGAAGTTCTAGCTGTACGTTGAATCCCCAAACATCAACAACATATGTTCAAGCTCAATATCCTCAACAAAAAAAATCAACAACACATCTTTCCATCCACCAATCCTCAATAACACATTTTTTAAGCTCAAGATTTAGATCTAGACTTAAATAGTGTTAGTGAGGAAGGGCATAACACTAGAAACAACCAAAACACACAAAAGAATCCTAGATCTAAGTTCAACTTTTGGCCAAGGAACAAAAGAAAAAATAACAATTTCAGCCATGATACAAAACAAGAACAACTAGCTTTATTTTTGGTGAGATTTTCGGATTCGGACACCCTTATTTTAAATTTTTCTAGGCAACAATCCCTAGAGTAATTTTGTTGGAACAAAATAAAGCCGTGCTCTTGATACCAAATGATACAAACCAGCCAACAATGGATACAAAAACAGCCACAAACACGACAAAAAGATGAACAACAAACGATGGATTCAATAACAAACCATGAACATAAGATAGCAAACAACAAAACAGAAAGATAGATAGGTTTACTTGACATACGAATGCACAAATACTAAGAAAGAAAATGTGTATCAAACATTAAGAATTAAAGATTCATACAAGCAACACCAAGTTCTTATGGAGACCTCAAGGGAGCAGGAATCCCCAAGCAACCACTGTTTCTAAACTAGTAACCAACACAAGTGATTCAACACTTGCCATAAATGAATTCACCCCTACAAATACACTCTCAAAGAGATTATCTCTCAAAATAATATCAAGGTTACTGAAAATGAACTAAAGAAAGATTTTTAATTTCTTAGGCTAACAATTACATAGTAAAATGTCCAAAAGGCCCTTAATGAGGGCTTACACTCCATAGGTGCCCCTTTGCTCCAAAGAATAACCAAAAGGACCTTAATGAGGGGTAGCTTTGGAGTGTAACTTGAGTCTTCTCCATGCTTCAACAATTGTGTTCTCGGGTTAGGCATCAAAGTTTTCCCAAGCTTGAGTCTTCATGTGTTGGCCTCAAATCAAAAGTTATGATGCCCCCTTGACTCATATCATAGAGGTTCTTTCCAAAAACAACAACTAGGTCAAATGAAACTAAGGTATATTTAATTAGTATATGCAACTAAATCCAATCTCACCCTAAGTACGGGTGTCTAAAGAACTTTTATCTAACTTGAGTGATCTAAGGCAATCTCATGATATAAATTCGACACAAAACCTAATCCACCAAAGGCATAAGGAAACAAGTTAAGTGTTTCAACTCTACAGTTTTAAATTAGCCTAAATGGTCTAACAAACTCGGGTCTTGTATATCATCAGTAAAATACTTAAAACCCATCCCAGATCCAACATAATATCATAAGAATACTATGAAATATTTCAATATAACAAGGGATAAACCTAGCCTACCTTAATGCTAAAGAAAGCTCAATAAACCACTAAATCACCTATTTTCCCTTTTGTGAAGCCTCCTCAAGATGCCAAGCTATCATAAACACATTCTACTCATTAATTTGAGAATAATGATACCCATATTGCACCATTATTCTTTGGGTCCAAAAATTACATTAAAACCCCATATGGGTCCCACTTATGGAAATCATATTTTTGAGACCAACCCAACATTCTTATAAGGTAATGGAATTATTTCCCTAAAAATGGGTGAAAATAGAGCTAAATTAGGGATAAAATTAATCCTTAATGTTTTGGAGTTTTAAGCAACATATCACTAAAATACACTAAGAAAAGGGTAAAGTCATACCTCAAATTGGAAGAAAGTTATAAAAAAAAATGTTAATCAAGCTCCCAAGTCACCCATAAGTCTCAATTTTTAGCTATCACACTATTTTGGGGTTTATTCTCTCAAGAAAGGAGTGAGAAATGGTAGAATTCATGATATTTGGGGGCTATTTATACCAGTCTAGGCATTCGAGTGTCGCTATCATAACTGGCAGATTGTTATCGCAGTATTCAAGGTTTACTCAAGCTTGTTGCAACCACGACATACCCATCAGGATCATAGAATCTTGGTATCTACCAAGGGTATCATAATTGAAACCCTTGGCTCGCGATAGCATTGGCACTAGATAACAGCTGAGACTTGGAAATTCTGTATACGCAAGCCCTCGAGGTTCATCCAAAATCCTGTATATGCAAATGAACTATGCAATAATAAAAAATTTGACATTTTAAATGTAATGCGCACTCAGAATTTCCATCCAAGGTTGTTTCGATCAAATGTGGGTCTCACACATATATTTCATTTTCTTAACTTTCAGACCAATAGGTCAAAATGAGCTCGGGTGCCTTGGGACCCAAACCAAAGGTACACTTAGCATAAAATTGATATTCTAGAGCTGTTGGCGTAGTTAAAATTTGTATTTAAGGTTGCTTAACTAAATTTTTATCCCAATGGCTATTTGGAACCAACAAAGACTTCAAAATAGGGAATTGACCCTAAAAATATACAAATTTCTCGATAAGTACAATGTCCACTCCAGTAAGTCATAAATGACTTAGAGCAGCTATATAAAATATCTACTGGCAAAAATAAGTAGAAATATAGAAACTGGTCTAAAGGGTCATTACATAACCCTAGGTATACATTATCATTTGTTTCTACATATTTTGCTTCTAGTTTTTATATTGCATGTGAGTCCCTCGTTATGCCTCTTTATATTTCTACTCCCTCAAGAGATTTTTTATTGGTGAATAAGATGTACCGATCTTGTGTGGTTACCTTTGTAGGCCATGAACTTGGGCAGACTTGATTTTCACAAATATGGTTGATTTTGATATTATTTTGGGTATGAATTGGTTAGCTCCTATCATGTTGTTTTGGTTTGTTATTCCAAGATGTGACAATAGCTACGACGAGTGTGTCAAGGTTATCTTAGAAGGGTATGCTTAATTCGAGCCCAAAAAGAGTTATATGCTTGATAGGTACTCATCGCATGGTAGAAAGAATATGCTTTTCTTATTTGTCTTATGTCTGTGATACTAGTATTGTCTCATATTACACCTAGTGTATCTCCTTAGAGTGCTCTGGTCTTGTTCATGAAGAAAAAAAATAATTATTTGTGTCTAAATTGATTATAGATAGTTGAATAAAGTAATGATCAAAAACAAGTATCCTTTTCCTCGCATTGATGATCTTTTTGACCAAGTTCAAGGTACTTCTGTGCTTATAAAGATATATTTGAGATTGACATATCAGCAGTTGAAAATTAGAGCTTCGAATGTTCCAAAGGCAGCTTTTGAGACTCGATACGGTCATTTTGAGTTCTTAGTCACATATTTTAACCATATCATGACTACTTTGTGATTGTATTCATACATTTCATTTTGGTTTGTTCTAAGAATGCGATTGATCATATGAAGCACTTAAGGATTGAACTCTAGAGGTTGTGTGATGAGAAGTTATATGTCATATTTCCCAAGTGTCAATTTTTGTTAGATTTATCTCTTTCTTGGGCCATGTGGTGACCGAGGATGGTATTATAGTTGATCCAGACAAGATAATAGTGATTTATGATTGGGTTAGACATACTTGTCTTATTAAGATTTGGAATTTTATTAGTTTGGCGGGTTCTTATCGGTGTCTTGTAGATTATTTCTCATCTATTATGGATACTTTAACCAAGTTGACCCATAAAAGCCATTATTTCATTGGTTGGATACATGTGAGAAGAGATTCCAAAAGCTTAAAGAGTCATTGACTTTAGATCTTATTTTGACTTTGCCCAAGGAAAGTGTTGGTATTACCGTGTTTTGTGATATTTTTAGTGTTGATTTGGGAGTGGTGTTGATATAAAAGGATAAGGTGATTAATTAGGCCTCTCGTCAGGTGAAGCTTCATTGGAGAAATTACCTACCTATGATTTGGAGTAGGAAGTTGTTGTGCTTGAGTTGAAGTTGTGGTGTCATTACTTGCATGGAGTTCCTTGCAAGATTTTCTCAGATCATTGTAGCCTTTTATACTTCTTTAATTAGTGATATCGTAAGTTGAGGCTATGACATTGGATTAAGTTACTTAATGATTATGACCCCAATATTCTCAATCATTTGGGTAAGGCTAATGTAGTTATGGGTGCCTTGAGTTGAAAGTCGACTAGATGGGGAGATTAGCTTATATCTTGAAAAAACAGTGGCCTCTAGCCTTATAGGTTTGGTCTTTAGCTAACCAGACGGTTATGCTTCATATTTCAATACTCAAGAGTATTTTTAGCCTTCATCAATGTTAGATCTTCTTTGATGGAGCAGATTCAATCTTATAATTTTAATGTGATACTTTGAGGGTGACTCGAGATAAGGTATTAAGTGGTGAGGCTAAGGAAGCACTCTTGATTTCGATAGTGTTTTGAGGATTAGAGGTCAAGTTTTATACCAAGAGCTGGTGTATGGGTGAGATTAATTTTTAAGGAGGCACATTGTTTAAGATATTCTATCCATTTAAGGTGACCAAGAAGTATAGTGATTTGAAGCAACATTATTGGTGGGGTGGTGAGAAGAAAGATGTAGAAAACTTTGTAGCTCATTGCTTATGTTGTTAGCAGGTGAAGATTGTGCATCTGAGATCGGGTGATTTGCTTTAGAGATTACCCATTCTTAAGTAGAATTGGGAGTAAATCACTATAGATTTCGTGTGTTTATTGCCTCGTACTTCTTGTGGTTCCAATAGAATTTGGGTCATCATGAATTAATTTACCAAATTGGTCCCTTTCGTACCTATTCGGATCTTCTTCATTACCAAGAGGTTGAATCATATCTATATTCATAGGATAGATTATCTTCATGGGCACCCATTTTTATTATTCCAAGAAGAGGCTCAATGTTCACTTATAGTTTATGGTTGATATTTTAGGAAGAGTTGGGTACTCAGATTGACCTTAAAAAATATTTCCACCCCTAAATTAAGGGTCAGTCAAAGTGGACTATTAAGGTTTTGGAGGATATTCTTCACATATGTGTTACAGATTTTAAAGTTTAGTGGAAGAAACATTTGGCCTTAGCGAAGTTTTCTTATAATAGTTACCATTTGAGTATTGAGATACATCTTTCAACGCATTATCAATCACCTATTAGTTGGTTTGATACTTCAAAGGATAGACTCGTGGTACCAATTGATTTGCGAGTTTGTCTACAAGGTTCGGGTGATTTAGGATAAGCTTGGGCAACCCAGAGTATGCTAAATTATTATGCAAACTAAAAGTTTTGTGCCTTGAAGTTTGGCATTAGTGATTGAGTTTTTCTTCATGTATTGCCTATGAAGGGCATGATGAGGTTTGGGAAGAGTGGCAAGCCTAGCCCGAGGTACATAGCACTATTTGATATTTATTAGATAATTAGAGAGGTTACTTATGAGCTGGACTTACATCCATATGTTTTAGACATTCATCCAGTCTTACATGTATCTATACTATAGCACATACTTCGTTGGGACTCGGTTCAGTTGGATAGGAGGTTGACCTTTGTAGAGGATCCAGTGTCTAGTTTAGCCAGAGATATTTGATTGTTACACTCTAGAGATATTTTTGAGGTTAAGGTTCAGTATAGACACTATCCTATTAAGGATTATACTAAAGAGGTCGAGTCTGACATACTAGTAGTTACCCTTAGCTCGTTACCGATTTAGGCATTTCCTTGCTTTTAAGTTCGATGATGAACTAAAGTCTTAGTGGTGGATGCAGTAGTAACCTAATTTGTGAAATTATTCTTTTTGTATCATTTGAAAATTTTTACCTTCCCCGTAATTTCTACATGTTGATTTTGGAGTATAGGGATGGTTGGCACGGTTCCCGATAAGATTAGAAATATTTGAGAGTTTTAATGATTTATAAAGGCTTTAAAAGCAATATAGTTGACTGTGGTCAATATTTATTAATCTGGCTGCTATATGGTGCTTTAAACAAAGACCTATAAAAAAGCTTAGGTTTATAAGTCTTTGCCTTTAGAGCACTAGGTTTAAGTAATACCCTATACTTCTCCTAGCTCAGTTTAGCTCCTAGTGTGTGAAGGGACAGCTTTGAAAATGTACAACTCTTGATACATATGGAATTTTCCAGTTCTAGACCCACCAAATGGTTGATAATTGAATCATCTTTCCAACGATACCAATCTCACCTCAATTCGATACTCGGTTAAGGATTTAAGCGATTTTAGTAAAAGTAGTAGGACACCGAGATAAGCACCACATCGCGGTGAAGGAAAAATTTGCAATTGTCCGATTTCCAGTAGAGCACCACAATTAGCCTGCATCACAGATAAGTTCCAGTTCCCATTCGTCCCTTTCTAGTAGCTCAACGCGATTTACCTGTATTGCATCAAAATTCCCAATTGGACAGACACTGCATCACGGTGGAGTGAAAAATGACACTCGTCCTTTTCCAATGACTTAACGCGATTACGCTGCATCGCGCTAGAGCCCAAAATAGTGTTCGTCCTTTTTCAAGTGAGCCACCGCGATAGCGGTACATTGTAGTGGTGTGCCAAATTGGGATTTTTCCAATTACAAGTAATTTTTACAAAGGGAAATCTAGTAATTTTCCCAAGCCCTAAATCGTGAAAAACAAGAAATTTAACCTACTCTAAGCATTATATGCATACTTTCCACATAATTACTCTCCAAGAAACCCTAGAACATCATCTCTTAAACCCCAAAAAATCCAAATTCCACCATTCTTTTTCCAAGATAACTCAAAATTAAAGATTTACAATTCAAGAACTTCAAGAATCAATCTTCAAGAGCACAACTAGGAACTCAAAGTTCAAGCTTCTTTATCAATTTCATCAATTAAGGTATGTGAGTTTTCAACAAGGATAATCCTTTCATCCTTGAGCCCAAAAGTAGTTTTAAAGTTGATTTTTACATGAAATTATATGAATTTCAGTTTAGGGTTTATACCCACTTATTACTATTTGAAGATTATGAGATTTTGAGAGATTTAGATGTTGAATTTCTTGTCTACTTTCGTATTTTCATGCGTATTGTAGTAATTTCCAGATTTAGAATTGAATTATTAATATTTTCATTATCAAGAATGAACCTTATGATGATTTGACATGAAGTAGATGCATGGGTTACTATCCCTAGTTTGAATGTTCTTATTTCAAGAAGATTGTGCTTTGAAGCATCCCATGATTTGTATATTCAGATTTTTGAACAAAGATTTGATCTTTTGATCTTAGCTTAGATATGGAATCCACCTTACAGATTTAACTACAGTTTACAGTAAATAGATTCACAAGAGGTTTTCATTGTAAACCCTTATACTATTTTTAATAGTAGATTTCCAACTAAATGAGCACACAGATTAAAGGGAGTAGTATTTAGCACCGAGTTGGGTATGTTTATATGCCCCAGAACTACGAGACAATGTAGGTATAGATTATCAGATTATTCCTATTTTTATATGGATGATAGTTTCAAATATGATCACTTAGATTAGGTTATACTCCTTGGCAAGTGTATGACACCTCTCCCCAACATGAGGTTTCCCCATAAGAGAACTAGACATTGGACACTATGATAGCTCACAAAGTGTATGTCGGTTAAAAGAACCTCCCTAAGAGTAAAGACGTGCAAAATAGTTTTAAAAGTATTTCCCTATCGCCTAATAGGAAAGTCTTATAAAAAAGCTTTTAGAAACTAAGTGTAAAGGCTCACAGTTTTATTTAGATATTGCTTTAAATATGAAATTAGCTATGGGATTTCATATTTTAGTTTACAGATACAGAAGTGAGTCATTTCTACACTTAGACAATAGGATTCAAAGATAGAATACTAGTACAGCATTTAGAAACTAATGTTATGGCTCACTAGATTTATGCAGCATGTTTTATTATTCATGATTATGATTTTCAGTTTTTAGATATTCCAGCTTATGTGAGTCATCTATATTTAGCATGCATTATTTTACAAATTATTATGATGTTGAGACATTGTTTTTCTTATGCATTCACCCCATATGCTCGTACAATCCAGAAGTACTAATCCATATACATGTATATGTTCTACATTGTCTCATAAGGTAGGTTCAGGTGCTCAGTTTCAGCAGTGTGAGTTATTTTGAGCATCTCTATCTGCATCCTAATAGTTGGTTAGTCCTCATAGTTTGGGGACCTATTTATTTAGTTTTTTAGCTTATTAGTATAGATGATTCAGTAATTTCAGACAGTTCGAGTCAGTTGGAGGCTTGTCCCAGTGACTCTCTAGTTATTAGTAGTAGAGTCTTATTAGACTGCTAGATATGATGCAGATTTCCAGTATTACTTTTTCAGACTTTGAGTCTAACATTTTCAAATATTATATTTAAATAATTTCATCTTAGATCAGACAGACTTCCACATTGATTTTATGATTATACTTCTCTATTATGAGTATTCTGATTTAGTAGAAGGCTTATAGGGTTAGCTTGAGGCTACTCATAGTCTTGAGCACTATGTGATATCTTAAGACCTATTTTTAGGGCGTTACAATTTATCAATACCATAATTGTATAAGTCGGATATCTAGTAAAGTCTCATGGATTGATACGTTAGCATCTATTTCTATGTTTGAAAGGCTATAAGATATCTATAGGGAAAACATCTCTAATTTGATTCCTTGTTATGTGTGTTGTTCAAACCCACATTCTAGACTTCTATTCCATTTTTTTACGGACAGATGGTAAGGACTAGGTCCAGAAATTCTAGTGATACTAAGATGGCACCTAATATGGAAGCCCTAATTAGAGAATGAGGTTGGGGTTATGATCGACCTAAAGTTAAAGAATAGGTACGAGGAGCTACCCCAACCAAAGGATGTTCTATTAAAGCCCCTCACAAGAATGAGGTTTTGTACACTAAAGATAATTATCAAACAGGGGTGCAGGGATAGTTCAGGTTCCATATATTTTAGTTGATACCCATGTGCTTCAGGACTTGTTGATTCGCCTATTACGTCACTTGAAAGGTGTTTCATTATGTAAACTTAGTATTCCTAAGTCGGGACATACTCCCGACTATAGCCATAAAGAAAATCAAAGACATAGTCTAAAACATAAGGAGAACAAACTATGATATGATGGTTTTTTCGTAGAATGGAAGCTCACCACTTCAAAGCAACTCGACAGATGTGCTAATCCATCTAACGGTGCACAGGGGTAGAAGAAGTGTCTTTGGACCCTACATTATGAAACAATGTAGCGTCATATGATGGTCAGTGGGATAAGTACTGGCATGTAACACAGGGATAGTGATAAAATAATGCCATGTCCAAAGTTAATCAAAACCACATGCACACATTCATATATACATATATATAAGATGCGAGGATAGGGAATAAGGTTTAAGTATGAATTTAAAACCATTAACCTATACTGTGCAGCTCTAATAGTCCTAAAAACACCCACGGGCTATATAGGTCCAGCTCCCCCTATGGGAGGGCCCAGTGCGTGTTAGCCGCACGAACCAAAGAAAAATAAGGAAAAGTTAAAGCCACAACGGCACCTAGCCATCCCAAAAATATATATAAAGTGTGAATCGAACACACGGTCATAGAGACCCCCACACCGGCAAATGTGGTTTCCAATATTGGTCCCCTCAGGACCTCCACCTTCCACGGTGAGCTATACAACCTTCTTTAAGCGCTAATTAAAACCATTTACACACATTCCCATCCATTAACCAAGAAGTGTTTTAATGAGGAGTTTACCATTGCTACCATTATACCAATTAAAGTTAAGCTTACAAGCCAATTACATTATGTCATTCCAAAACCAATTAGCCAAAATAACTCCAAACCTCCAATTTAAAACCAATCCATGGCCACCAAGGCCTTTCAAAAATAAATTTATGTTCCATTAACCTTTTATGCAATGCAAGGCTTCAAAGTGAAGTAAATTATGCGTATATCTATCATGACCCAAACCAGAGCCTAAACATGATTGGTATCTCAAGTCCGTTGTTGACCAGAGATCACCCCCTTTGCCTTGTCAAACAACATAGTACACTATTAGTGGCTGAATTCTGAACATATAACAAGATAGATAAAAATAAGATCAATGGGAATCTAAGATATATCAACAACCATACCCAATCCAAAGTCATCCATAAAGCCTCTAAACATGACCAAATCGGTCAAAGTCAGGATATACCCTCGACAATAACCAAAACTAGACCAAAGAAATATATATGACATGAAATAAACCAAGAAATAATTGCCTTCTGAAAGAAGGAGGCTCACCACTTCAAGTTGACTCAAGAAATGGTCCAAGATTATCTATCACTACTTAGGAAAGACAAAAGTGTCTCCGGTTCCTACATCGCATGGGAATACGATGTCCGAAGACAATTAGTGGGTTGAGCACTAGTATGTAAATCAGGGAAGGGATAAAATAATGCCATGATCAACAGTCAGAAATCATCCAACACCAGTAAACACAATTATATGTATATACGTATGCATAAATATAACATGTTGGGATAGGTAACAAGGCTTAGCATAAACTTTAAATTATTCTTCGAGACTGTGTAGCATAACCAACATAAAAAGGCACCCAGGGGCTATATGGGTTCAACTCTCCCTGCTGAAAGGGCCCTAGTGCATGTTAGCCGCAAGCACCAGAGGTATCAAGGAAGACCAGGGAATGCCCGAACCCCACGTAAATCTAGGATACAAATATATATATAAATTGTGACATATGAACATGGTCATCAAGACGAACCCTCACGTCGGCAAATGTGAGGTTCCGATATCAGTCCCCCCGGGACATCCACTTTCAAGGCTTCGCTACGCAACCCCCTTTAAACCTGTATTAAAACAAGTTTCACATAACCCATTCATTTAACGAAGAAATTACACATTAAGGCACACCACATGTATTACTATAACCTTATGCTTGCAAGCATAGAATTATCCCATTTTAATTATACTCCATCATACTGGGGGAATGCCACGACCCCATTTGTACATTAAATCTAGTTTGGGGAATGCCTCGACCACTTTTTAGTTTATCAAATAAACTAAGGGGAAGCCACGAACCCTAAGGCTTTAATCTCAGTCAAAACACGACCAACAAGGCCTTCAAAATCCATTTTTAGCCCTTCAACTATTTATGCAATGCAATAATGTGGGTAAGTAGTGTCAAATCATATGACAAACCATATTTCAAAACCAATTTCACAAATGGGTTTAGGAAACACATTTTCTAAAGAAAATTCAATATCAAACCATCAAATTAGGGGAATGCCTTGTAATGCCCTAGAAATACACCTTAGACGTGACACGGTGCTCAAGACTACAAGTAGTCTCAAGATAACCCTTTAAGCCTTCTAACAACTTTGGAACTCATAATAAATATAACTTGACATATGCAATCTCGAAATAACTGAATTAATGTATTGACTGAAAATCTTAAACTTCGAAATCTTAAAATTAACATTTTGACTCTAAAATAAAAAATAGTCGGACAAGCCTTTACTTCTAACTAAAGTGGCACTAGGACAAGCCCCAGCTGAATCAAACTAAATAGAAACCAAATAACTAAAATACTTCATTAATAATAATGTCTGGTAAAATAGGGCCTTGAACTATGAGGACTCACCAAGTGTCTGGATATAGGTGTAGATGCCCGTAATCAATCATGATACTGGAGCTGAGCACCAGAACCTATATTATGAAACAATGTAGAATATAAATAAATATATGGATCAGTACTTCTGGAATATACTGAGCATGTGGGGGTGAATGCTCAAATAAAACAATAACTTAATGTGTACTTAGATTTTCTAACAATGCACGCTAAGTGTAAATGACTCATCTTGGGCTTGAATAAACTAAAGTTTTTAAATCATAAACATGAATGGCAATGCATAATGACATACTTTGTAAGACAAAACACTTAGTTCTAAAAGCTTTACTTTTAACCTTTCTTAGAGAGGTTCTTCTAACCGAAAAAACAAAATGACCTACCATAGAGTCCAATGTCTTACCCACCTTGGGAAAAGCTGTTCTACCCTTGCCATCGCAATAGGACCTTAACTTAAGTGATCACTATTTGTAACTTTATTCACATTAGGAATAAGATTAACCTACTTTAGCTCATAGTTCTGGGGCATGTGACCTTGGAAGCATACCCAACTCGGTGTTAAATACTGCACCCTTATTACTTAATTCTCATACTTTAGGAAATCCATCTAAAAATAGCATAAGGGTTTATAATGAATACTAGTTATACTTCTCTTTGCTTTAAACTATAATCAAAATGAGCAAATGTGGATTCCATACCTTAGCTTAGGATCAAAAGATCAATTCTTTCTTTAAATCTTGATATAAGCTTGTCATAGAATGCTTAAAAACATAATCTTCTTGAAATCTCAACACTTAAACTTAAGGCTTAAAATTCATGCTTTAAACTCATGGTAATTCATACCACAACTTCATACACAATATAATTCTTGAAATACTTCAACAATAACAAGTCAAGATAGTGTAATCTCATTCATAATATAAATCTTGTAAGTTTAAAACATAAACATAAGCACTTCTTGATACACTTAAAGCTTTAAATCTCATGATAATCACATGCTTAAAGAACATATAAACTTGGGTATAAAACCTACTTCAAAATAAGTAAATAGAATCTTAAAATCTTGCAATTTGGGAATGAGGGTGAAAGGATACCCTTGTTCATAGCCCCACATACCTTAATAGGCTTGAATTGATGGATAAACCTTGACTTTAAAAGCCATGAAGATGATGTTGAAAGATAATCTTGATGTCTTTGATTAGGAAACTTAAATTCTTGTTTATCTATAAGAGAAAGTAATGACATTTTTTTGTTCTTGAGAGGAGGTTAGGGTTTCTTAGAGAGAAAATTGAAAGAGAATAGGCAAATAATTCCTTAACCGATGTTTAATCTTATGTTTTTACGAATTGAGTCGGTGAGAAATGACCTAACTACCCCTCAGAAGATTAAACTCTTAACTGAAATGTTGTTCAGAGGCCTACTGCAATGTAATGACATTCTCATCACTATATAGGGTGCGATGCAATGCAATTAAGATGAGCTGCTGGAATCAAAATCCAAACGCCACCCAATCCTCGTTCGAAAAATCCAAAACTTCCTCGAGACATTTTTCTTACACCCCTGTACATGAATTAATTAAAAAACCATCTCCTTAGAGTCCAGAAGGTCAACTTAAAAATTCTCAAAGTTATGTGGTAAAAATAAGACAAAGTCTTCAACACTTAGTTAAATGTTCAAGCTTTAAGCCTCTTATGCAATCATTAGGAGCTGAACTAAGCTAAGCTTAATATGGGGTATTACCTCCCCTTTGGAAATATTTGTCTTCGAATGAGACTGATTAATCTTAGAATACTGAGGAACTGAAATTATGTACTGAACTTAAATAACTAAAAACATGCTTGCATGACTAAATTGACTCGCGAATGTATGAAATGACATAAAGATGATTATATAAGGCTATAAATGAGAATGGAACAGAGATAATCTAAGGAAAACTATTACCTTTGGATGAATCTAAACTTTCAGAAAAAAGATAAGGGTTCATGGTTCACATAACTGCTTCTGCTTCCTTAGTGGCTCCCTCAACAGACTGATTCCGCCAAAGAAGTTTAACCAAGGGAACTTCTTTGTTCCTTAGTCTTCAAATCTATCCATCAAGGATCTCAACTGGGATTTCTTGTAGGAAAGGCTATCCTAAACATCCATACTTTCTAAAGGAACTACAATAACTATATCACCAATAAACTTCTTTAATAAGGAGACAGGAAACACTGCATGCACTACAGCTAAATCCGCTGGCAACTTAAGTTCATACACTACCTTTTTAAAAAGTATCAAGATTTTATAAGGACCAACATATCGGGGGATAAGCCTCCCCTTATTGACAAATCTCTTCACTCCCTTTATGGGAGAGATTTTTAAATAAACCAAGTCACTAACCTCAAACTCTAGATGTCTCCTCCTTACATTTGCATAAGATTTTTTATAAGTTTTGGTTGTTTTTAACCTATCTCGAATTAAATGAACTTTCTCCATAGCTTCAACCATCACATATGGCCCTATTAACCCAATTTCACCTACCTCAAGCCAACCAATGGGAGATCTACGTCTTCTCCCATAGAGAGCCTCAAACGGAGCCATCTAAATATTGGAGTCGTAACTATTATTGTAGAAAACTCAATCAATGGCAAGTTATCGTCCCAAGTACCCTTGAAATCAATACCATATGCTTTCAACATGTCCTCTAGGGTCTTAATGGTCCTCTCTGCCCGACCATCTATTTGAGGATGTAAAGTTGTACTAAGTTGAACTTAGGTACTAAGATCATTCTGAAAGGCTTTCCAAAAAGGAGAGGTAAATTGAGTACCTCTAGCTGAAATGATGACAAAGGAACTCCATGTAGTTTTACCAACTCTTTAATATAGATCATGGCATAATCCTTGGAGAAAAAAGAAGTAAGAACTAGAAACAAATGGGATAATTTGGTTATTCTATTTACAATAACCCAAATAAAATCATGTTGATGATGCAAATGGGGTAACCCTAACACAACGTCCATGTTCTCCTCTTCCCACTTCTAAGTAGAAATGTTGAACTCCTGTATGCTGCCACTAGGACTTTGGTGTTCAACCTTAACCTGTTGACAATTAGCACACTTAGCTACGAACTCTGCAATATTCCTTTTCATGCCACTCCACCAATAGATTCCCCGCAAATGATGGTACATCTTCGTACTCCTAGGTAGATGGAGTAACGCAAACCATGTGCTTCAAGCAAAATTTGCTGCCTCAAACCATCAACACATGGCACATATAGCTTACCCTGGTATCACAACACACCATCTTCCCCTTGGGAGAAAACCTCTACTTTTTTATCTCTGACTGATTCCTTCAACTTAGCCAAAATGGATTCCCTATCTTGCTTCTCCTTTACTTTGGAAACCAAAGAATATTCTAAACTATTCTGAACCTAAACACTACCTTCAGCTGAATCAACTAATCGAACATCTAATCGAGCCAACTAATGAACCTTCTGAACTAACTTTTTCTTGTCATTGTCAATATGAGAAACACTACCTATAGACAGTCTACTAAGGGTGTCTGCCACTACATTGGCCTTGCTCGAATGATACAAAATACTCATGTCATAATCTTTCAACAACTCTAACAACCTTCTCTGAAGAATAATTAAATCATTCTATGATAACACATACTGCAAGCTTTTGTGATCCATGAACATATCAATATGTACCCTATAAAGATAATGCCTTCAAATTTTCAAGGCAAAAGCAGCAGCAGCTAACTCAAGATCATGGTTTGGATAATTGTTCTCATAAGGTTTAAGTTGTCTAGCATCATAGGCTATTACCTTGCAAACTTGCATGAAAAAACAACCCAAACTAACTCTAGAAGCATAACAATAAACAACAAATCCATCTAAACCATCTGGTAGCGTCAAAATTGGAATTGTAGTGACTCGAGTCTTCAACTCCTAAAAACTCTTCTTACAAGAATCCGACCACTAAAACTTGACATTCTTGTGAGTCAATCTAGACATGGGGGACGCAATAGATGAAAAACCCTAAAAAACTATCAATAATAGCCATCCAAACCAAGGAAACTCCTAATATCTATTGGAGAGATAAGTCTGGGCAAGTTTCTCACTACTTTGGTCTTTTGAGGATCAATCCTAATCCCATCACCAGAAATAATATGGCTAAGAAAATATCCTAATCTTAGATAGACTTCACACATATTGAATTTGACGAACAACTAATGATCTCTAAGGGTTTGCAACACGATTCTGAGATAGTCTGTATGATCACCCTCACTATGGGAATAGACAAAGATGTCATCAATGAAGACTACGATGAATATGTCCAAGTCCGTAAAGGTTTTTGGGTTATTCATTAATCCAAAGGACATGACTAGAAATTCAAAATGACCATAATGGGTTCTGAAGGCTGTCTTTGGAATTTCATATTCCCTTACTCTAAGATGATGATAGCCAGATCTAAGGTCTATCTTAGAGAAATATTTTGCACCTTAAATCTAGTATGATAAGTCATCAATTCTAGGAAAAGTATATTTATTCTTGATTGTGACTTTGTTCAACTAATAGTAGTCGATGCACATTCAGAGAGAGCCATCTTTCTTATGCACGAACAAGATGGGAGTGCCTCAATGAGAGACACTGGGCCTTATGAAACCTTTATCTATGAGGTCTTTAAGCTACTCTTTTAACCCTTTAAGCTCGGTTGGATACATATGATATGAAGGGATGGAGATAGGCTGAGTATCAGGAAGAAGATCAATACCGAATTCTATTTCTCTATCGGGAGGTACCCTTGGCAGATCTTTGGGAAAAACCTCAGGAAACTCTTTGACTACGCGGAATGATTGAACTGTAGGAACTTCAGACTTAGTATCTTTGACTCAGACTAAATGATAAATTCACTCTTTTGATATCAACTTTCTGGACTTAAGATAAGATATGAAATAACTCTTGGGAGATTCAGAATTATCTTCCCACTTAAAGACTGCCTCATCTGGAAATTGAAACTTTACCACATGGGTGCGATAATATATTGATGTATAGTATGAATGGTGTCAATCCATGCCTAAATTACATCAAAATCTACCATTTCTAACTATATTAGGTCTGATAGTATAATCTTATGGAGGAAAGTGATAGGACACTTCTTACAGACTCACCGAGCAACAACTGACTCACCCACCGGAGTGGATACTAAGAAGGGCTTGAAGAGCTTTTCAGGACCTATCTCAAAATTTACCACAACCAGTGAAGTCACATAAGATAGATTTAACCATGGGTTTAACAACACGTACACATCAAGATGAAAGATACGAAGCATACTAGTAATAACATCTAGTGAACTCTCCTTCTCCTATTGGGGTGGTAAAGCATAAAACTGGTTCTGGCGTTGACCGCCACCGGTACTAGATAATATGTCCTAAGGAGGAACTGGGCGACCTAGTAGAGCTGGTGCGCTAGTAGCCTGAGTTTGGGGATGATAATCCCTGCTTCCCTACTTAGCATACAGAAACTCTTTGATTCCGTGAACTAACTTACCACATCCATAACAACCTATTCTTCCCATCAAACACTCATCAGGATGGTTCCAGCCACACTTTGCACATGTCGAATAACTGGGCCTTCCACCCATACTATTCTGAGACCTAGAAATAGAATCCTTCCCCACTGCTCCTGATTGGTTCTGGGTGCAGAGAAACTAGCTAAAGATAAAGCTAGTGCTGCTGAATGACCCTAAAACTATGAATGGCTTCTCCCTCCAAACCTTGGTTGGCCATACTCAAATTGTCTAGTTCCAGCTCTCTTATTCCTCTTCTTTCTTTCCTTCATCTTTTCTACCTCAATTTGCTAATTATAAGTCATCAACCTAGCAATATCCATATCCCTAGTAAGCATGGTAGTCCTACACTCTTTAACTACCAAATCAGATACTACCGTAACAAACTTACTCATACTAGACCTAGGGTTAGCCACCAACTCTGGAGCATATTTAGACAACTGAGTGAACTTAAGGTAGTACTCCTTCATTTTCATAGAGCCCTACCTCAGGTCATGAACTCCTTAAGCTTAGCTTCCCTCATCTCATGTAGAAAGAAATTGTCTAGAAATACATCCTGAAACACCTGCCAAGTCATAAGTGTTGCATTCTTACCTCTACCTTCCTTCCATATAACAACCCAATCCTAAGCAACATCATTTAGCCTATAGAATGCCATTCTACACTCTCCTCCTCAGTAATATCCATAATCTTCATGATTTTTCTAACCTCAGTAATGAAAATTTGTGGATCCTCAAAAACCTAAGACACAAAGAACTCAAGTAGATTTATTCTCATGAAGTAATAGATTTTCGCTGCAGCTACATTACCATTTTGCTGAAGTGGGACTGCTGGTTGTTGGTTGCCCTGAACATTAGAATTCATAGCTTGGGCCAACACTTGAAAGGTGGCCCAAAATACAACATAAGACATATTCTCCTTCAAAGGGTCAATGGCCAAGGGAGGTTGGTCACCATTTCTACATGCATTGGCGCGGGGAGGAGGCATATCTGTCACATTAAAACATGAGTTAAAACAGATAGAGACAATTATAAGCATGATAGATCATGAAATAAATGATGATTCCTAACTCTTTTCGTAGCCTCTTGCTAAAAAATATGGCGTGCTTCACACTCATGTTCAAGACACTACGTAACACGGCTTGTCTGATCCTCTAGGACTCTTTAAAACCTTAGGCTCTGATAACAAGTTTGTAATAGCCCAAAAATACACCCTAGATGTCACATGGTGTTCTAGACTACAAGTAGTCCCAAGCTAACCCTTTAAGCCTTCTAACAACTTTGGAACTCATAATAAAGATAACTTGACATATAAAATCTCAAAATAACTGAATAAATGTCTTAACTAAAAATCTTAAAATTAGAAATCTTAAAACCAACAATTTAAATATAAAATTAAAAATAGTTGGACAAGCCTTTACTTATAACTAGAGAGCCACTTGGACAAGCCCCAGCTGACTCGAACTAAACAGAAACCAAATGACTAAAATACTTTAAAAAATAATAATGTCTGATAAAATGGGTCCTCTAGCTATGAGGACTCACTAAGCATTGGGATATAGGTGGAGATGCCTGTAATCAATCACGCTGCTGGAACTGTGCACTAGAACCTATATTATAAAACAATATAGCACATAGACATATATATGGATTAGTACTTATGGAATGTACTGAGCATGTGGGGGTGAATGCACAGGTAAAAAAATAACTCAATGTGTACTTAGATTTTCAAACAATGCATGCTAAGTGTAAATGACTCACCTTGGGCTTGAATAAAACAAATGTTGTAAAATAGTAAACATGAATAATAATGCATAATGACAAACTTTGTGAGTCATAACACTTAGTTCTGAAAGCTTTACTTTTAATATTTCTTAGGGAGGTTCTTTTAACCGACATAAACCATGTGAGCTACCACGGAGTCCAACGTTTTACCCACATTGAGGAGAGTTGTCCTACCCTTGCCATCGGAATAGGACCTTAATGTAAGTGATCACTATTTGTAACTTCATCCATATTATGAATAACCTTAACCTACGTTGGCTCATAGTTCTAGGGTATGTGACCTTGGATGCATACCCAACTTGGTGCTAAATACTACTCCCTTATTACTTAATGCTCATACTTTAAGAAATCCACCTTAAAATATCATAAGGATTCATAATGAAAAGCAGTTATGCTTCTCTTTACTTTAAACTGTAATCAAAATGAACAAATGTGGATTCCATATCTTAGCTTAAGGATCAACAGATCAATTTTTTCTTTAAATCTTGATATAAGCTTGTCATAGAATGCTTAAAATCATAATCTTCTTGAAATCTCAACACTTAAACTTAGAGCTTAAAATTCATCCTTTAAACTCATGGTAATTAATACCAAAACTTCACGCTCAATATAATTCTTGAAATGCTTCAACAATAACAAGGCAAGATAGTGCAATCTCATTCATAATATAAATCTTGTAAGTTAAAAACATAAACATAAGCACTTCTTGATATACTTAAAACTTTTAATCTCATGATAATCATATGCTTCAATAATATGCAAACTTTGGTATAAACCCTACTTCAAAAACAGTAGATAGAATCTTAAAATCATGCAATTTGGGCACAAAGGTGAAAGAATACCCTTGTTCATAACACCACATACCTTAATAGGCTTTAATTGATGGATAAACATTGACCTTGAAAGCCTTGAAGATGATCTTGAAATATTTTCTTTAATTCTTGGATTAGAAAACTTAAATTCTAGTTTACCTTGAATAGAAAGTAATGGAATTTTGGTGTTCTTGAGAGGAGGTTAGGGTTTCTTGGATAGAAAATTAAAATCGAATGGGCAAATAATGCCTTAACCGATGTTTAATCTTATATTTTTATGAATTGAGTCGGTGGGAAATGACCTAACTGTCTCTCAAAAGATTAAACTCGTAACTAGAATGCCATTTAGAGGCTTAGAGTGAAACAGTGATATGCTTATCGCTACATAGGGTGCGACGTGATGCAATCGCGATGAGTTACTGGAATCGAAATCCAAACACAACCCAATCCTCACCCAAAAAATACAAAACTTCCCCAAGACAAGATCCTTATACCTCTGAACAAGAATCAACTCAAAATCATTGCCTCGGGGTTTGAAAGGTCAACTTAAAAATTCTCAAAGTTAAGGGGTCAAAATAAGACTACGTCTTCAACACTTAGTTAAATTTTCAGGCTTTAAGCCTTTTATGGAAGCACTAGGAGCTGAACTAAGCTAAGATTAATATGGGATATTGCATTTCTCGACCCCCATTCTAATTCCATACCCATACAACCCATTATTTCCAATACATTTGATTAAGAACATGAACAATTCATAATAATCATGGAAAAACAATGTAAGACTAACTATTTCAAAATCCTCATCTCAAGTCAAAACCCACATTCAATTTCACATCAATAACCATTTAATAATCATCCTTTAAGGAAAATAAGTTAGAGGGTAGAGTCACATGGCTGAATGTATCACAACTATGGAGAGAATTCAACCCTTGGTAGCTCTAATTGCTAACCTTGAGAAACCCTAAGTGTTTTTTCTTGAGAGAATTTGTAAGAGTTTCGAGAGTTGTTTTAATTATGTTATGGATGGTAATGGGGTCTCTAATAGGGTTTTAAGTCATGGGTATTATTGGGGAAAAGGGGAAATTTCCAAAGTGACCTAATTGAAATCAGAAAAGTTGTTGCTAGTGAGTACGGGTCACCCTCCGGCTCGTGAGGACACATTATAATGCGTTAGCATGAATCATAGTTTGAGAAGAAGTATAGGGAAGCCACACTATCTTGACTACAATTAGAGTCACACGAATCATACAGACACGTTACAACTCATCTAGAGAAGTTATGGTCATAACAAAAACAAAGGGCTACCATACTGTTCGGCTACAGAAGGGACTATACTACTCATAAAGAGTCCATATGACTAGTTACGTCCTAGTCATACTCTAGTCATATAGTTTGAGCAACTCACTGGTCACCCTATGATTGGAACACTACACCTTGTAATGAGTCTTTACATTTTATTAAGCCAAGTCATATTCAAGGAAAAAACAAAGGGCCACCTTTACTAGTCACCTTACGACTTGGGTCTGCTAACCCGTAATGACCCTTTTACAACTCATAAGGTGACTCGTAGGTTGGGAAGTGAGCTGAAAGCTTAGGAATTCTCCAAGGACTAAAATTTGGGGTGTTACATTCTCCCGCCCTCCCCCCTCCCCAGGATCATTCATCCCTGAATGATGAGTCAAGGCATCCATTAGCATGATTTAACACAAAAAACAACCACACTTTCCTTTAACAAAGTTAAAAAACAAACATGTTAAGGAAAACACATACCTTAAGCACGATTGCCCAGAGCGGAGAAAAAGAATGGATGTTTGGACTTTATGTCCTCTCCCACCTCTCAAGCGGCCTGTTTAACCCTACGCAATGTATCTAATAACCCTTAAATATATCCACGCTTCTCCACTATCCTTTCATCTATGAACATAATACCCTAACAATTCAATCTCCTAATTTCCCTGCAAGACACATAACTATAAGGGCCTGAGTATAATTGTATATTTCTTCCATGTCAAGGCCCAACTCAGCGCTAAACGTGCTAGAATAATCTATTGGACCTTACTTCACACCTCTCCAATAATACAACCTTATTTCATCACTATAACCAAATAACCTCATGTCTTAAATTGGTGAGTACTAGCCACGTATCACCACAATTTGTATTTATCAATTTCCCTATTTGCTCCTATCATTCCTACACCCACTTCATGGATTTCCCAACTTTGATCACTATCACAAAGGTTTCACCCTATTTCCTCTTCATAATTATTTCACATAACAAAAGCCTATCTTACTCTTTTACCCTTATCTATTTCCTTAAATCTACTCCCTTATCTAGAGCATTACTATACTTCTATAGCTACTACTATAAGACGAAAAGAAGGGTCAACGCAGAACTAGAGTTGAAGCATCATGGATATGAGGGTTACTTCTCAATTACGACTCCTATCAGTCATACTATTTAAGGCAACACCTATAAAATAAGACACGGTATGATAGGCATGAAATACTTTATAGAAACCACCTAGATCATGACTAGAGGGTCAGCTTAGCATAAATATAACATAGAGTGAGTTCCTTGGATTTGGCACTGTGAGAAACACGAGTGCAAAAATCATGGGTCATGTAACATAAAGCTGAGACATATATTCAAGAAATAAGACAGGGACTGTCGCTTGAAACTATTGCCTCTTATTTTAAGGACTGAGAATGGTCGCAAGTATGCATAAATAACATTACTTTAGGCCAGTACATGACATAAAATAAATTCATAGCAAATAAAATGCATAGTTACTTAGAACATATATAAAGTGGAACATGAGTTTATAGATCACAAGTTTCATAACCAAGAGCTTGAATACTTGGAAGCTTCAATTTTTTAGAATCATTATCGCTTCTAGTTCAGGGAAGATTCAAACCCTGCTTCTCCTTTGCTTCTGAAACTAGGGAAGATTCAGAACTACTATGGACCCAAACACTACCCTCAGCTTAATCGAGCAATCTAACGCCCAAACTAGCCAAACGATGTACTTTGCAGACCAACTCCTTCTTATCTTCCTCTAAATGCGCTACATTGCCCATGGACGATCTGTTAAGGGCGTCTGCCACTACATTGGCCTTGTCCGGGTTATATAACACACTTATATCGTAATCCTTTAGCAATTCTAACCATCGCCTCTGCCAAAGATTCAATCCTCTCTGAGTAAACACATACTGCAAGCTCTTGTGATCTTTAAAGACATTAACATGAACGCAGTATAGGTAGTGTCTCCAAATTTTTAAAGCAAAAACCACTGCAGCTAACTCGAGGTCATGGTTCGAATAATTCTTCTCATGAGGTTTCCACTGTTGGGAGGCATAAGCTATAAACTTACCTTTCTGCATCAACACGAAACCCAAACCAACTCTAGAAGTATCACAATACACCATAGAATCATTTTCACAATTGGGCAGGGTCATTACAGGGGATGAAATGAGTTGAGTCTTCAACTCCTGAAAACTCTTCTCGTAA
>NC_061111.1:89322883-89349008 GCF_002878395.1 Capsicum annuum
CCTTTGATGTAAGATATGACCTAATAAACATAAAAGGTTTCACATATCAAAACACTTAGATCATAATTAGAGGGCCAAAGTATGGACATAGGTTCTATAGAGAACTCAAAACTTAGGTATACACTCCATTTGAATACATAAGATGTTAGTAGAATGTCCTCTTAAATCAAAATAGGAGGAATTTACTAGAGTAAGAAAAGATTTACCATTACTCTTCACTGAAACTCACCATCATGAGAAAATTCAAGATCTACCTTAGCTCATAATATCCCCATTGTCTCAAAGTTCACTCTTATAAACTTGCAAACATATTCCCCAATTAAATCTATACATACAACACTCTGCAAAATAAGTGGTATCACTATGTACATGACTCCAAACTCCCCCCAACAACTTTAATATGAAGACACTTAATTCTTCTTAGGACATCTCTTTCAAGGATATTATTCTTAATTTTCTCCAACCTCTAAGGTCATTGTCTTATAACTACCATTTTTATGGGTATTGAGATCCATTCTTCTAAACACATGATACTCTATTTTCAACTCCTAACAATACTAGCATTACACCTTTAATATCATAACCTCATAATTTGACAAAATTTTACAACTATAGTAAGAGTTCACATAGTCTATCTATTTCTCCCTCAATTCAGCTCTATATAACACCATATAACAAGTCCCTGGACTTCTCCATACTAAAAAATTTAGGAATATAAACTAGGTATAGATGGAACTTATAGCTCAAACTGAGTACACTTTATTCTTATAACTTAAGGCTCTTATCCATCTAATGATTTAGCCACCATTTCTACTTCAACACTAGACCTCATACATATATCACAATTACCCACTCTAATATTTCATGAGCCATCAACCTAATCTTTCACACATTATAACAAGCCTACTAATTTACTCACATAAATCTTGCATCACAATTCTTGAGATAACATTCTTATCACCACATTAAATATCTAAAGTCCAAACTTAGTGGCTAGATATAATCATGCACCACCAATGAAATATCCCGTCTAATACACTAGTCCATCAAATAGAAAAATCCACCTAAATTCCTTTTTAACTTAACTATGGCCGATAAGAACATTCTTATTCACAATGTTACTACTATACCTTTATATTCACTACACGTCTTCTTACATTCTATTCTAGTTTACAACTGCTAGAAAAAAATTAATAGGTATAGCCACATAATAAGGATAGTTGATTGTAATCTTATAACCTAACCCATTATGGTCTATAGAACATTTACCTCCTCATATTAGATCCTCTTTCACATGCATACATCCCAACTATCTTCAAGATTCTATAAACATCACTGAGTCCCCTTTTTCTAAGATATCCCTAAGTAAACACTAAATTCATAAATCATTAGCCGACCAATCCTTCCATTCACAACCTATGATATAATTTATTACTATAGTATCTAGTCCTCATGAGCACTTTTCTTATTTCAACTAAATATGCAAATATTATAACTAACCACTCCCTTTTAACGACTACCATAAGCTTGCTAATTTTTGGTACACCTTAACAAACACCATGAGGGCATATAGCCCCCGACACTCACTTAAAAGCCAATCAAATATAACTATTCTTTTCAATTATAAAGCTACCCTTACTTTGACTTCTAAACATATGACTTTATATCACTAACCTTAGGATCATCTTATTACTTATAGGTTATAACACCCCAATTTATACTACATCTTAGAATTGAAATACTACCTCAATATTCACATATGTATCCTCTCCTTAAGTGAGCAATCTACAAAAAGGTTCTTGAAAAGGAAAAATAAAACATCTTACCTTGGGATAAAAAGCATGATTCCTAAAGTTTAAGGTATACACTTGAATAAATACACCTTGACACACTAATGGACTTCTTTCAAGTTGTTGCGCCATTTTATAAATTTTGATAACTCATTCTGAAAGGACCACATTGTTAGAAAGCTAAGCCTTTTCACTTTTATCGCCTTAATAATGAGACATATTCAACAAAATTAGCAAAATAAAGAAATTTGGGTAACTTTCATATGGACGACATAATTACATGATCTCGAGTATTAAAGAATGAGAAATATTTCCTAAATACCTTGTATCCTCCTTATTATTAGTATGGTGCACAACACATCCATAATCAAGACTATACAAGACATGGTTTTATACACACCCAACGGCCCTAACCCATGCTCTGATACAAAGCTTGTCATGACCCAAACCAGGGTCTGGCCATGATGGGTATCTCAAGTCCAACATAGATTGGATACCACCCCCATCGCCTACCCTTATGAGCATAAAGTGACCATAAAGATAATATGAAATCCAATTCATATAGAAATAAAATAAAAATAGATAACTCTACTAAATCTAAGAGTCAAAATAATGACCAACTAACTCACATCTGTCCACAAAAGCCTCTAACAACCTAACATCAACCTAAGTCAGGAAATACCCCCGACTATAGCCAAAATAGAACCCAAATACATAGTCTAAACATAGAAATGTAAACTATAAAATGACAAGCCTTTCGAAGAATGGGATGTCATAACTGTAAAGCAACTCGATAGATGTGCTAATCTACCTAATTCTACATAGGGGTAAATAAGTGTTCTTACCCTACATTATAAAATAATATAGGGTCCTAGGATGGTCAATATGATAAGAACTGACATGTAACTCAGGGATAGTGATAAAATAATGACATACCCAAAGTCAGTAAAAACAACATACACATATTCATATATACATATATATATATATATAAGATGCCAGGATAGGGAACAATGATTGATAATTAGATTTAAAACAATTAACCTAAACTGTGTAGCTGTAACCATCCTAAAATACCAACTGGCTATATGGGTCCAGGTCCCCCACTAGAAGATCCTCTGTGCGTGTTAGCTGCACGAACCATAGAAAATTGAGGGAAATCTAAATCCACCAAAGAAACTTGCCATCCCAAAAATATATATCATTAAACACCCTGGGTTTTGGACCTTTGAAATTTCCTAAGATTTGAGCTCACTATCCTATTGACGACTTAACCATATGAGTCATATGGTGTGGATACGAGTCAGGTGACCTGAATTATTAGATTTCTAGTTGATGGTGGTTGGGGTTCTATTGTCGTTATGACTTAGTGGTATGGGTTGTTAGGAGTGGTGATGGGTCATTAGGACAATCCTTCCTCAAATCAAAACCTTAGTGAATTCACTTGGTTCTAAGTATGAATAGATCACTAAGAGTCATGAGGATGGAGTACGAATGGTATAGTTGAAGCATATGTTTTCCAGTCTCAATCCCTTTGGATTCTGTCTTGCGTATGACTAGTCTATACGAGTTGTATGGTTTGGTAACAAGTGGGATCAGGGAGTCATATAGTGGACAATGTGTGGGTCTCCAACTCACTATATTTTTTATGACTCAATGGTACAGGTCACATGTTATGGTCACGAGTCATGAGATCAACTCCTAACCACCTACAGTATTTTGATAGTTTTAAGTTGGGAGCATTCTGTACATTTCCCCTCTTAACTTCCTTTGACATCATGACTTAAAATTCCTTTTGGGATTTTAATAACCTATTATTCCCAATCATTACACTCTTAAAATCTCTCTCAATCTCTCTTTCAAGCAAAAGGCTAGGGTTTTATCAAGATAATTAATTAAGGCTTTTAAGTGTGGTTTCTCTCTAGTTTTCTTGGTGTCTAAGGCATGTTACTCCTCCCTTATTATAATTTTACAAAGATAATGTGTTGTAATGTATGGTTTTCATGGTATTATTATGGTTTTTCAATAAAGGTTGGGGGTTTTGGATGTTTATGGTTGAATATTGTTTCTCATGGTTTAATTATGATTATCCTTGTTTTAATTATGGTTTTCCATATGTGGGTCCATGGGAATGCTGATTTAATTTAGGGGATCATGGTTGGTCCCCAAATTTGATGATTTTGGCTTTGATAATGGTATGCCCTCAACCTGTTTGTGAAATTATCAATGAGAAGTTATCACATTATTCTTGAATCCTTACAATGCATAAATGGTTAAAAAAATATGAATTGGTTTTGGTTTGTTTCATAAGGTTTTGGAAAGGCCTTGGTGGCCATGGTTTTATTATAAATTTTTTTGGTTAATTGGAAATGATGTAGTCTAATTTGGTTTAATGGTTTATATGTCATAATGTAATAGACTTGCAAGCTCTAATTTTTGTATGACGATACCAATGGTTAATGCCTAATAAATGACTCATTGGTAAATGATTGAGAATGTGTAAATAATTTAATATGGGCTCAAAGGGGTTGAGTAGCAATGTCGTGGAATGTAGGGGTCCTAGGGGTTCAATACTAGAAACTCATGTTTGCCAATGTGAGGGTTGTTTTGGTGACCGTGTACATAATGTTAGACTTTATATTTTGGAGATATACTAGTTATCTCAGGTTTTTTTCTATGGTCGTATGTATAACATGCACTGGGGGCCTTTCAGCAAGGTGAGTTGAACCCATATAGCCCTAGATGGTTTTAGGATGGCCAAGCTACACAACCTAGGTTAAAGTTTAAAATGCATGCTAAACGTTATTCCTTATTCCGACATAATATACACCTATATATATGTATATATATGATTGCATATGGTTATTTGATTTGGTTTTGAATGATAACATTATTTTACTTTTGTCCTTAGGTTACATCCTAGCGTTCACTCTGCTAACCATCTTCGAGCATTGTATCCCCAAGTGATGCATGAACCAACCATTATACGATTCCTCCTTCTTAGTGACTTAGATTTGGGGACAACTTTAAGTTAGATGAAAGTGGTGATCTTCCATTCTCTGGAAGGCTTCATTTTATGCAATAGACTTATTATTATTATTATTATTTCATTGGTTTGTTTTTTCTAAGGTCGGAGGCTTGTCTCGACCAAATGTTCTTTGATTCTGGTTAGAGGATTTGATAGACTACTATATTTGTAGTGTTAGCCTTGGTATTGGTATTGGCAGTGGGATTGGTAATGATTGGGCATTAGGTTGTGGCCATTTGGTTATGCTTATAGACTTACTTTATGCCCTTTAGATTATTATTATTTAATCTTGTTATATGTTTATAATTCATCTTACATGGCATGTAGGGTAGTTAATAGTGGAGTATTGGGGGTAGTCTCTGATCCTAGTTGTACTTGAGATACCTAACATAGGTTTGGGTCATGTTAGATTGATATCATATCCCTAGGTTCATGATCAACTGGGTTTCCTAAAATAATTATGTTAAGTAGAGTCTCATTTAAGGGTATATAGCATGCCATACTCATAAGGGAGAGGCTACGAGGCATTTAGGAATATTTCTCTTTCTTGTGTCATATTTTTAAGTTGTAGAGTCTAAGGTCCTAAAATCTTCTCTAATACCCATTTGTTTGGTTTTTAGATCATGCCTCCAAGATGATCTAAAGCTCATAGAAAAATACTTTGTACAACTTAAGGACAATATTAATAGGATCCTTTCTAATTATGGGGTCCAAACTCGGTTTAGGGGTCCAATTTCTAATTTCTCTCCTCGAGTTCCACCCTTTCTATCTAGTCCTTCTCAAGCTCCTTGGGCTGATGTAATGAATGTTGAGTTTTGTCAGTATATTCATATATTTATATAGTTTGTAGCTTCTCAGTCTGAGCATTGTGCTTATGCTATGTTATTTTCTTAGGCCACAAGGTTTGGCCTATTTATTAAAACCTCTTGTGTTCACTAGTGTTAAGGTTTAGGAGGATCCCCAAGGTTTTATTGATGACATGGAAAAAATCTTTTGCATTATGCATGCTACTAACATAGAGGGTGTGGAATTTTTTGCCTACTAACTAAAAGATATAGCCTACCAATTGTATGATGAATAGGAACAATCTAGGGGTGATGATGCTAAGTCAGCCCTATGGGATAATTTCTCTAGGGCTTTTCTAGACCATTTTTTTCCTCAGGAGTTGAGGGAGGCATAGGCAGAAGAGTTTGTTAACTTGAAGCAAGGAATGATCTCAGTTAAGGACTATGCCTTGAAGTTTTATCAATTGTCTCAGCATTCTCCAGAGTTGGTTTCTAGCATGAGAACTAGAATGAGTAATTTCACTTTTGGGTTATCCTAAGACTTGATTTTGGAGAATAAGGTTGCCTTATTGAACAAGGACATAGACATCTCTAGGTTGGTTGTGTACTTATAATGGGTCTATGAAGAGAAAAAAAACAATCTGATTAGGGGAGAGGCAGAGAAAGAGTTTAGATTTTTCGAACATGGTGGTGGCCAGTAGCGAAGTAAAAGGGATGGTGGAAAGTGTCCCAAAAAAGTAGGGCAATTCTAGGTCTTATACGACAGCTAGTGCTCCGTACCTAAAGCCATCGAGTGATAGACATTTTTAGACTGGCGACAATTACAGGGAACAAGGGGCCCAATCTCAAGCTAATGGCATCGAGTTAGCTCTATTATATCCTCCCGGTAAATTTTTCGGTTGATTGCATCGGGGCTATTATATTGATGAAAGGGACAAGTTCTTTAACTGTGGTCATCCAGGGCCATGATTAGAAATTGTCTAGTTTGTAAGGTTACTTCTGGGGTGAAAAAAGGTTTCTGTTGCCTCTCCTTTAGCTTTGACAACAAAAGGTGTACCATTTGGCTCCTACACTAGTCGGAACCGACTCGATGCTCTCACTATCCATCAAGAGTCTAAGGCATTGCCTGATGTCATTACTGGTATGTTGAAACTCATTTTCCTTAATATGTATTATTTACTTGATCCAAGGTCTACTCTCTTTTATGTGACCTCATTTGTGGCTGTGCATTTTGATTTTAATCTCGAGTGCAATTTGGACCCTTTTTCTTTTTATATATTAGTGGATGACTCTGTGGTGGCTAGAAGAGTCTATATGGGTTTTGTGGTGTCTGTGGGTGATCGGGAGACTTTGGTGGATCTATTTGAATTAGACCTAGTTGATTTTGATGTCATATTAGGGATGGATGGATTTCACTCGTACTATGTTTCTCTAGACTTTCGGACCCATAAAGTCATCTTTAATTTCCCTATTAAGCCTTTTATTAAGTAGGAGAGTGTTTCCCTAGCTCCTAAGAGGAGGTTCATATCATATTTTAGAGCTCAGAGATTAATATCTAAGGGATGTCTCCATCATTTGGTCTAGGTTAAAGATTTAAACTAAGAGGGTCCTTCTTTACATTTTATCCCAGTGGTGAATAAATTTTTTGTGGTTTTTCCTGATGACCTTCCTGGTAATCTTCCCGATAGGGAGATTGATTTTGAGATTGATCTTGTTCCAAACACTCATCCTATTTTTATTCCCTCATATAGAATGGCTCCAGATGAGTTAAAGGATCTAAAGGAGCAGCTAAAGAATCTTTTAGACAAGGGTTTCATCCTTCTTAGTGTGTCTCCAGGGGGAGCACAGATGTTATTTGTGTGTTAGAGGGATGGTTTTCTTCATATATATATTGATTGAGAACAGTTGAATAAGGTAATAGGAAAGAATAAGTACCCTCTTCCAAGGATAGATAATTCGTTTGATCATCTTCAGGGTGCAAATTTGAAACACCCTGGATTTTGGAACCTTAGAAAATTTCTTGGATATTTTGTTTCTGCATAGAATACGACTAAGGGTACTAGTCGTATAATGGGGTTCAGTTGGTATGGTCTTGGTCGTATGCTAACTAATACTGGTTGGAGGGTTAGATTAGTTTTTCGTGTGGCTACAACCTGGGTAGGTATGAGTCATATGGTGGGTGACGGTTCGTATGGTTTATCTTTTCCATCACTTAATCTGAAACTTGTCGACTTAATTTGGACCTAAGTACGAGTGGCTTACCATGAGCCATAAGATATGGTATGACTAGTACCATTGACTCATATGGTGGACAGTGTCCAAATCCTCTTTGAATTCTATTTTGTTGTGGGTACGGGTCAAGGTAACATGTCGTATAATTGAATACGACTTGACTTGGATAGCCATATATTGATAGTGTTGGGGTCCAAGTGGTGGGCACCACTCGTATTGTATGGTCCAACTAGTATTGGGTGGTCGTACCCTCCTATGGGATTTTTACATAGTTTAAGTGGGGATAATCTAGACATTTCCCACTTAACCTCTTAAGGACCCATGACTTATAAATCTTTTGGGAAATTATTTACCCTAATATACTAATCTTAAATAATTAAAAACTCTCTCAAATTCTCTCTAAGGCTCTTGGGTAAAGGAAGGCTAGGGTTTCATCTAGAGGATCAATTTAGGGCTTGTACTGGTGATTTCTCTCCATCATCTTCATAATCGAAGGCAAGTTACTCCTTCCTCATTTTTAGTTCCAACTATAGGCATGCCTTATGAATTGTTTTCATGTCATAACTATTTTATGGTTTTAGGTTTCCAATAATGTGTTGGGGGGGTTTAGTTATAAATACTTGGTTATGGTTTTCCTATGTTTTAATTATGGATTTACATGCTTTAATGGTGGTTTGGACAATTGGTCACATGGGATTGATTAATTGGTAATTGGTTTTGGTTTTGTAAACACTATGCCCCAATATGTTTGATAAAATGCCTATGAGAATACTTTTACTATATTGTTGGACTTTTAATGGAACTATTGTATGGTATAACATAGTAATGGAACTCTAAATGGTTTAAATAGTTTGGAATGGTTAAATGGTAAGGTTTGGTGGTCATGGTTATGGTTAGTTAAATATCCTTGTGGGGTACGAGGGAATTCCCCAAGAAAACTTAATAATGGTACACTTGTGGGTTATATGGGAATCCTTCAAGTCAACTCAATAATGTAATCTATGGGTACATGGGAATCCCTTAATCATAAAAGGTTATCCAAGGACATTACTTGCAAGCTATAATTGATATGACAATACCACTTCTTATAGCCTCGGTTAATAATAAAATGAATGGTAGTCTTGGTTGTGTGGTAATGATTTTAATTGGGCAATAATGGTAGGGTGTGGTGGCCGATCGTAAAGGTGTGAGTCCAATGGACGAGCACTAGAAACACATGTTTGCCAACATGAGGATTGGTTATAATAACCATATTGGGTATATGTGAATCCCCTAAGTTACAATTGTATGTATGTATCATAGAGAGCAAAGGGTACTTGGGAATCCCCTACTCCTATGGTATCTCTAGTTTGTGTGGCTACAAATATATCAGGGCCCATTCAGGGTGTTACACTATAACCATTAGCCCATGGGTTATTCTAGGATAGTTAAGATACACATACCTAGGTTAAGTGTTTTAAAGACATGCTAAATGCGGTTCCCTTTCCCAGCATGGTTATATACATATGGTTGGATGGTTGTGAATGCGTATTGTTGGTTACTTGGCTTTAAAGGTTGGCATTATTTGATCCTTATCCTGAGTACTTGCTAGCATTCACCCACTAACTTGTCTTCAGGTAGCTGTATCCCTATGCGATGTAGGAACTGACCATTCTCCTCCTAATTTTTAGTGACTGGATTTGGGATTAGTTATTGAATCGAAGTGGTGAGCTTCCATGTTCCAAAAGGCTCCATTTTATATTATGGATGTATTTACATGCTTTGGTTATTTTATGGATATTGGTTTTGGCTATGGTTGGGGGAATATCCCAATCGGATATTGTTTCTCATTTGGTTAGAGGCTTTGTGGAACTACTATGGGTTGGAATAAGCGGTGTCGGTATTGGTCTTATCCTTAGTATTTGACTGAATTTATGATAGTTCCATATGTTATGTTATGTTATTGACTAGAACTTGGTTATTGTTTTGGTTTTGGCATGGTTATTGGTTGAATACTGGATGGCTGGACTTGCCTAGGTTGGTCATGGTTAAGTACCTATCCCTAAGTATGGATTGGTACATTTACGCTATCTTATTATATGTTAGGAATTCATCCAACTCAAGGTATATGTATTTAGAGGTTGAGTTAGCTAACGAGGGTGGTCTTCGGTCCTGGTTAAACTTGGGATGTCCATTATGACAAGGCCCTGGTTTGGGTCGTGTCAAGTTGGTATCAGAGTTTTAGGTTCATGGTCAATTGGGAGTCCATAAATCCATGTCGAATAGAGTCTCTTATAAGGGGTGTGTAGCATGCTACAGTCATAAGTGAGAGGCTACAAGGCATTTAGAATATGTTTCTCTTCTTTGTATTCTATTTTTAAGGTTGGGTTTGAGCCCTAGAATCTTCTCTAATTTTGTTTATTCGCTTTTTGGATCATGTCGCGATGATCTAAACTTTATGGAAAACCCTCTGTCCTAATTAGGGGTAATGCTAATGGGACAGGATCCACCCAAGGGATCCATACTCGATCTAGGGGTCCAGTCCCTAATATTTTTGGAGTTCCACCAGTTCCTTCTAGTCCTCCTCAGGCTAATGTAATGAATGCGGAGTTTTGTCAATTGATCCATATGATTGCTTAATTTATAGCTTCTTAAACTGAGCGTGGTGCACTAATATTGCATCATCTAAGGCCATAAGGGTTGGCCAGTTCATGAAGATGAGTCCTCTAACCTTTGCTGGTGTTAAGGTAGAGGAGGATCCTCAGAATTTCTTAGATAAGATAGAAAAGATTTTCAAGATTATGCATGCCACGAATGTAGAAGGGGTGGATTCTACAACTTATCAGCTCAAAGATGTGGCATACCAACGTTATGAGGAATGGGATAGGGAAAGGGGTGATGTTGAGGAATTGTCCTTATAGGAGATTTTCTCTAATGCTTTTTTGGACCATTTCTTTCTTTGGAAGTTGAAGGAAGCAAAGGTAGAGGAGTTTGTTAATAAGAAATAGATGAAGATGTCGGTCAAGGAGTATGCCTTTAAATTCCACTAGTTGTCTAGGTATGCTACAAAAATGGTGTCTGATAAGAGGGCCATGATGATAAACTTCACTTCAGTATTGTCTTAGGATTTGATCCTTGAAAGCAAGACTGCATTGCTGACCAAAGACATGGATATTTGTAGGTTGGTTGTTCATATGCAATAGGTGGAGAAAGAAAAGAGAAAGCAAGTCGAGAGTAAGAAGTTCAGGTTCTGTGACCAAGGTAGGGGTCAACAATAAAGTGGTTGGGATAGTGGTAAGTGGCCAAAGAAGAAGTGGGGGAGTTTTAGTTCCTTCTCCACAACTAGTGCTTCCTACCCAAAGCAATTGGGTGGCAAGCGTCAACAGGGTGGCAATAACTTAAAGGCACAGGGTGCCCAATCTCAAGGAAATGGAGCACATTTGGGTTCATCATGTCCTTCTTGCCAGTTATATGGTCAGTTATATCAGGGATTCTATGATGAAGGAAGGGATGGTTGTTTCAAATATGGTCAGCTAAGCCATATGCTTAGAAACTATCTGGTTGGTAAGGTAGCTACGGGAGAGAATAGAGTCCCGATCGCCTCTTCTTCTTCTCCTGCACCAAAGGGTGTTGCTTCTACATTTTTTCCTACTTCTTGTACCAATATAGGCCGGAATAGGTTGTATGCTCTTGCTACTCGATAGGAATCTGAGGTATCACCTGATCTCATAACTGATATGTTCAACTCTTTTCTTGGGATGTTTATTTTTTACTTGATTTAGTGTCCACTCTTTCTTGTGTGACCCCTTTTGTGGTTGTGTATTTTGGTTTTGATCCTAAGGTTATTTTGGATCCTTTTTCTATTTCTACCCCGGTAGGTTACTCTGTGGTTGCTGAAAGAGTCTATAGAGTATGTGTGGTTTCTGTTGATACTAAGGAGACTTTGGTGGATTTTGATTTTACTTTGGGGATGGATTTATTACATTCGTACTACGCGTCCTTAGACAGTCGGACTTGTAAGGTTGTCTTTAAGTTTCCTTGGTGAACCTTCTATTACGTGGGTGGGTGGTTCCCTAGCTCCTAAGGGGAGGTTTATTTTATATATTTGATCTCAAAGGTTAATATCTAAAGGGTATCTCTATCATTTGGTTTGGGTTAAAGATTCTAACTCGGAAGGTCATTTTTTGCATTTGGTTTGGTAGAGAATGAGTTTCCTGAGGTCTTTTTGGATGATCTTCTTGGTGTTCCTAAGTATAGGGAGAATAAGTTTGGAATTTATTTGGTTCCGAACACTCGTCCAATATCTATTCCTCCTTATAGAATGTCTCCAACTGAGTTGAGAGAACTCAAGGAGCAACTTAAGGATCTTTTGGATAAGAATTTCATCCTTCCTATTATGTCCCCTTGAGGTGCACCGGTATTATTCGTGCATAAGAAGGATGGTTCCTTTGGATGTGCATTGACTATGAGTAGTTGAATAAGGTGACGATTAAGACAAGTATCCTCTTCCAAGGATAGATGACTTGTTTGATCAGTTACAGGTGCCAAATTCTTTTCTAAGATAGATCTTTGATACGAGTATCATCAGCTTAAGATTAGGGAGGTGGATATCCCTAAGATAAATTTTCGTACTCGGTATGGGTACTTTGAGTTCTATGTTATGTCATTTGGTTTGACCAATGCCCCAGCGGCATTTATGGATTTGATGAAGAGGGTATTCTGTCAGTTTTTTGATCTTTTTATCATTGTGTTCATACATGACATCCTGGTATATTCTAAGAGTGAGGTGGATCATTCTAATCACCTCCGTGTGGTGTTGCAGACCTTGAAAGAGCAGCAGTTGTATGCCAAATTCTCTAAATACGAATTTTGGTTAAACGTTGTTACTTTTCTGGGTCATATTATTACTAATGGGGGGATCATTGTGGATCCACAAAATATGGTGGAGGTTAAAAGGTAGCCTAAACCCACGAGCCTAGACCCACGACTCCAACCAACATTCAGAGTTTCTTGGGTTTGGATGGGTATTATAGAAGGTTTGTGGAAATTTTCTCAATGATAGCTACCCCATTGACTAAGTTGACTCAGAAGAAGGTAAAATTCTCTTAGTCGGATGCTTTCGAAGGTAGCTTTGAGAAGCTTAAGGATAAGCTAACTTTGGCTCAGGTTTTGACTTTTCCTGAAGGCAATGAGGGGTTTGTGGTTTACTGTGATGCATCCTGAGTGGGACTTGGTTGTGTATTGATGTAGCATGGTAAGGTGATTGCGTATTCTTCTAGGCAGTTGAAGGTGCATGAGAAGAATTATCCTACTCATGATTTGGAGCTTTTAGTGGTGGTATTTGTGCTGAAGATCTGGTAGCACTATTTGTATAGAGTGCATATGGACATCTTTTCTAATCATAAGAGGCTATAGTATATGTTCACTCAGAAAGATCTTAACTTCAGGCAGAGGAGATGGATTGAGCTTCTCAAGGACTATGACATGAGTCTTCACCATCATCCAAGTAAGGCTAATGCTGTTGCTAATAATCTTAGTAGGTTGCTGATGGAGATTTTAGCTCATGTGGATAAGGAGAGAAGGGAGTTGGTGAAGGATATTTACTGCTTGGCTAATCTTGGATTTTGCCTTTTGGATTCCAAGAATGGTGGTGTGATGGTCCAAGAAGTGGTGCAATCATCTCTTGGTGCTGAGATCAAGGAAAAACAAATGCTAGATCTTATCTAAGTGAAAATCAAGGGTGATGTAGGTGGGCAAAAGGTGATGGTATTTAAGATCCGCGGTGATGGTACCTTGTGGTACCAAGGGAGGTTATGTGTTCCCTACATCGATGGTTTGTGAGAAAAGGTATTGGATGAGGCGCATGAATCGCACTATATTGTTCATCCCGGTTAGACAAAAATGTACACGATCTCAAGGAGATATATCGGTGGATGTATGAAGAAGGACATGGCTAATTTCGTGGCCAAGTGTTTAGTGTGTCAATAAGTAAAAGTTGAGCACATGAGGCCCGGTAGCTTGTATCAGGAATTGGATTTTCCAGAATGGAAATGGGAGGTGATCAATATGGATTTTGTTACCGGATTCCTCGATCTTGGAATTAGTTTGATTCGATTTGGGTCATCATGGATAGGATGAAAAATTTGGCTCACTTTTTGCCAATGAGGATTAAATTTTCAATTGAGGATCATGCGAGGGTGTATCTTCATGAGATTTTGAAGCTGCATGGGTACGTATTTCAATTATCTTTGAATGTGATACACAGTTTTCATCTTATTTCTGGAGGTCTTTTCAGAAGGGGTTAGGGACTAAGGTTAGTCTGAGTACTGCGTTTCATTCGTAGATGGATGGGTAAGAAGAGAGGACTATTCATACGTTAGAAAATATTCTTTGAGCATTGGTGATTGACTAGGGTGGTAGCTGGCTTGAGCATCTACATCTTGTAGAGTTTACTCACAATAATAGTTGCTATTCTAGTATTGGAATGGCCCTTTTTAAGGCATTGTATGGTAGGAGGTGTAGATCTCTTAATGGATGGTTCGAGGTTGGAGAGATGGATATGTTTGGTCCGAACTTAGTTTAGCAGGCTATTCAAAAGGTTAAGGTGACCACTAGCTAACCCATGAACTGATACATGCTATGAGCACTAAGTAAAATAGTAATACATCACAAGTGCAAAAGATAAGTTGATAAGATACTGTAAATATGAATACTAAAATACATAGCAATGACATGTCTGAAATATCTGATAAAAATACTGGACACTAAATTATTTGTCTGAAACAATTGATAAAAATTGAACGAACGACGGACTGTCTAACTGATTGTCTGAAAGCCTATAAACATCATGTGGAGTTGATGGGACAAACCCACAACTAACTCCGACGAACTTAACATAAGGAAATACTAAAATAACTGAGAAAAACATATTATGTCCTCGATGGATGAGGACTCACCACTACTGCTGTTGGGTAACGCTTAGCTATCTAAAAATGGTCGAGAAACTGAGCATCCAAAACTATGTTATAAGATGACATAGCAAAGAAAAGTATGTGATTAGTACTTTGAATATACTGGTATGTGAGATAAGCATGACTGAAATGCATAAGATAACTGAGCATAAATGCATAACATGTAATATCTGATATTGCAAGACCAAGCATAAACATGTTTCTATAATTTTAAAGACTGAATTCTGTATAACTGAATAACTAAAAATTTGTGTGCTTTGGTCAAGAAAATCTGAGCTGAGACATACTGAATGCTGACTGAGACTGTGGGAGGCATTATGTAATCGACATACCCCAATCTGAGTTAATCGGGGTCTAACCTATAACCCCAATTGAAAGGGCATCAGTACCATGCCACGGGTACTAATACGAGCTGTGTGGATCCACTAAACTGGTGTCCCGAAGGACTAGGGAGTCACCCTCTATTGGATGGTGCTCTCATGAGATATGCATCAATCCTCAACTGACAGGAAGACATGTCAAACGTACATTTGTTATATAGTTCTGGAACTCAGGGACTAGTACTAAAGGTCACACCCTCTACTGGCAGGTGATTTCCCATCCCTAGGTTCTCTCGATGCTAAATCCTACTCCCAAATGAACTAAACTGAACTAAGTTTAACTGAACATTATTTCTGATAGTGCTCATCATAATCATAATTATCTGAGTATAATGAAAAGATTTATGGCTTAACTGAATTATTACTTAAAAGTCTGAAGTCATGTAAAACACATAGGTATCGGGTGTTCATAACCCTCTAGCACTGAATAATTATAAAATACGATATCAAAGTTTAAAACTGTAGTATGGAATCATAGTTCAAAGACCCAAAACATGAACATTTCACCAAACAAGTGAGAATTGTGAACATGAACATGGGAATGTGTTAAACATGAGGAAACAACATGATACGTCTAAATTCATAATTTGATATTGCAACATGAAATTCACTTGAACATGACATGGGAAATTATAGTGTAAAACATGTATTAACCTAACCTTTCATAGGATCATTCATGGACATAAAAGTAAGTTCAATTACTAAGGAAAGACATGAATTTAACCCATCTTCAATATGTAAAAATCAAAAATAAGGCAAGAACCTATATTTTAATCAAAGAGAAGGTTTTGGGGCTCAATGGGTGAAAGGTACCCATTGATGAATACCCCACATACCTCAATTTCTAGGTTCTTGAAGATTGTTTGGACTTGGGAGCTTGAACTCTTGGATTCTTGAAGATAGAGCTTGGGTTTTGTTATTAGGAAAGAGGAGGGTTTTTCTTGAGAGTAATTTTGAGAGAAAGGGGCAAATAATGCTCTTATGGATGCCCCAAATCGTTTTATGTATGAATTTAGTTAAGGGTAAAAGACTTACTTGCCCCTTGATTTCATTAATCAAAGTTCTGGATGGGAGAGAGCAATGCGCCTCATCCCTCTCTCCTTGGGAGAAAGCAATGTGCCGCGTCCATCTCTATAGGGGAGAAAACAACACGCCGCATCACTTACTCCAGGGGAAAATGAAATTTCATGGACCCCATCCCCATAGGAGAGACCAATGTGTCGCAAACGTATCGCATTGGTTCACTATTTCAGCTATCCAAACACGTCCCAAAACTCATCCAAAAATATTGAAACTCTCCTGAGACATACTATTAACCTCCCTAAACATGACATCAACTCAAAAACTAACGTCTCGGGGTTGGGAAGACCAAAATAAAAATCTATGATGTTTAGGGGTCTTGAAAATGACTAAGTCCTTAACACTTAGTGAAAATTTCAAAACTTGAAACCATTAAGCATGCAACTACAACTGAACTAAACTTAGAATCTTATGCGGTATTACAATATCTCCCCATTGGGAACATCAGTCCTTGAATAAGAATGGTTAGACTGAGAATACTAAGACAACTGAGGCCATATACTAAAAATTCCTAACTTGGGACATGATTACATAACCGAGTCGGAAGCATGATACATGAATTGAACTAATTTCGTGGATGCATGCAATTACATCAGATTGGTCACATAGATGAAATAGAGAATAGAAAAGAGTCAATCTAAGGAAAATTGTTACCTCAAGATGAATTTGAGTTTGTGGAGAAAAGATGAGGGTACTTGGCTTGCATATCTACTTCTTCTTCTCAAGTAGCTTCCTCAATAGACTAATTCTGCCAAAGAACTTTAACCAAGGGAACTTCTTTATTCCTTAGCCTACAAATCTAACAATCAAAGATCTCAACTGGGAATTCTTCATAGGAAAGGCTATCCTTAACTTCCACACTTTCTAAATTAACAATAGAAACTAAATCACTCTTACATTTCTTTAACAAGGAAATAAGAAACACCGGATGCACTGATTCCAAATCTACAGGCAACTCAAGCTCATAAGCTACCTTCCCAAAATAGTTCAATATTCTATATGGGCCAACATAGCAGGGACTGAGTTTCCCCTTCTTGCCAAATCTCTTTACTTTCTTCATAGGCAAAATCTTCAAATAGACCAAATCACTAACCTTAAACTCAAGATCCCTTCTCCTCACGTCTGCTAAGATTTCTGACAGCTTTGGGATATCTTCATCCTTTCTTGAATTAACTGAACTTTCTCCATTGCCTCAAACATTGAATTTGGTCGTATCAAAGCATCTGGACCTGCCCCAAACCATCCAAAAGGAGATCTATATCTCTATCCATAGAGAGGCTCAAATGCAGCCATCTGAATACTTGAGTGATACCTATTATTGTAACAAAACTCAATCAAAGGTAAGTGGTCATCCCAACTACCTTTAAAGTCAATAACTCAGGCATAAAACATGTCTTCTAATATCTGAATGGTCCATTCTGCCTGACCATCTATCTAAGGATAAAAACGTGTACTGAGATAAACTTGGGTACCAAGACCCTTCTGAAAAACCTTTTAAAAGTCTGAGCTAAATTGAGTACCTCTATCTAAAATGATAGACAAAGGAATCCCGTGCAACTTAACCAACTCTCTAAGAAAGATTCTAGTGAGATCCTCAGTTGAATATGATATATGAACTGGCAAGAAATGAGCTTATTTGGTCATTCTATCTACAATGACCCAAATTGACTCATGCTGAGGATGCGTATGAGGCAACCGTGTCACAAAATCTATGTTCACCACTTCCCGCTTCCAAGTGGGGATGCTAAACTCCTACAATGTACCACTAGGTCTTTGGTTCTTAATTTGACTTGTTGACAATTTGAACACTTAGCTACAAACTCTGTAATATATTTCTTCATACGATTCCACCAATAGATTTCCTATAAAACGTGATATATCTTAGTGGTTACTGGATGAATAGAGTACTGCACACCAAACGCTTCTGCTAAAATTCACTATCTCAAACAAACAACACACAGAACACAAACCTATCTTGATAATAAAGCACACAATTTCCCCTTTGGGAGAAAACTTCCACCTTCTGATTTCTGACTGCCTCTTTCAACATAACCAAATCGGGATCCCTATCTTGATTTTCTTTCACTTCAGCAAGCAATGAATATTCTGAGCCATTCTGAACCTATATACTACCTTCAGGTGAATCAACCAACCAAACACCTAATCTAGCGAGTTGATGAACCTCACAGACTAACTTCTTCTTATCTCCCGAAACATGAGCAACACTACCCATAGACAAACTATTAAGGGCATCTTCCACTAAATTAGCCTTGCTCGAATGATACAACACACTCATATTATAATCTTTAAAAAACTCAATCCACCTTTTCTAATAAAGATTCAGATATTTCTGCGTAAACATATACTGTAAACTCTTATGATCTGTGAACACATCAACATGAACCCCATAAAGATAATGCCTAAAAACTTTCAAGGCAAAAATAACAGCTGCCAACTCAAGATCATGGGTAGGATAATTTTTTTCATGGAGTTTAAGTTGTCTAGTGGTGTAGGTTATGAACTTGACTCTCTGCATCAAAACATAACCAACGCCAACTTTGGAAGCATCATAATAAACTATGAATCCTTCTAAACCATCTGGCAAATTCAAGACTTGGTGGAAGTGAGTCGAGGCTTTAACGCCTAAAAACTCTTCTCGTAGGAATCTAACCACTAAAATTTGACTTTTTTTGAGACAATCAAGATATGGGGAGGTAATAGAATAAAACCCTTCAACCAACCATCTATAATAGCCAACGAAACCCAAGAAACTTTTGATTTTAGATTAAGAGATGGGTCTAGGCTAGTTTCTCACCACTTCGGTATATTAAGGGTCAACTCGGATGCCATCATTGGAAACTATATAGCCAAGGAAAGATATTGATCTTAGCCAAAATATTCAATTACTAAACCTAGCGAACAATCGATGATCTCTATGGTATATAACACAACCCTCAAATGATTTGCATAATCATTCTCATTACGGGAATAGACAAAGATATCATCAATAAAGACTATGACAAAATGTCCATGTACTTCTTGAGAACCTTATTCATCAAGCCCATGAAATCTACATGGGAATTTGTTAGTCTAAAAGACATAAATAGGAATTCGAAGTGACCATGCCGAGTTTTGAAGGCTATCTTTGGAATATCACATTCTCTAACTCTAAGCTGATGATAGCCGGATTTGAGATCTATATTAGAAAAATAACTGGAAGCCTGAAGTTGGCCAAACAATTCATCAATTTTGTGGAGTGGATGCTTATTCTAGATTTTGACTTTATCCAATTAATGGTATTCGATGCACATTCTGAGAGAACTGTCTTTCTTATGCATAAAAGGATTGGAGTGCCCCGCGGAGAAACACTAGGCCTAATTAAACCCTTATCTAAGAGACCTTTCAATTGTTCATTTAATTCCTTAAGCTCAACTAGAGCTATTTTATAGGGTGGAATAGAGATAGGTTGGGTGTCTAGAAGGAGATCTATTTCGAAGTTGATTTCTCTCTTGGGAGGAACTCCGAAAAGATCTTCAGGGAACACATCTGGAAATTCATTTACTACTAGAACTGACTCAAGACACAGAGCCTCAGAATTTGAGTCTTTGACTCAGGCAAGATAGTAAATACACCCCTTGGATAATCATCTTTCTTGCTCTAAGATAGGAAATAAACTAATATTTAGGTACTGAAGTACTACACCTCCATTCAAAAAATGCTTCATTAGAAAACTGAAACTGAGTGACTCTATTTCTATAGTCAACTGAGGCATAGAATGAGTGGAGCCAATCCATACCAAGAATGATATCAATATCAGTCATCTCTAACTCCACAAGATCAATTGAAGTGATTTTCTAAGATATTGTGATTGAGTAATTTTTGTATAACTGATTGGCAATAATAGATATACCCACTGGGATATACAATGAGAAAGGTTCTGCTAATATTTTGGGACTGACATAAAAGTTGATAGCTATATAAGGAGTCATAAAAGAAAGTAAATTTTTGGGGTATAATAAAACATAAACATGAAGATGAAAGACTTGTAATGTAACTCATAAACACATTAGGAGAACTTTCATTATCATGCCTAGACTAGAGTGCATACAATCAATTTTGACACTGCCCACTGGTTGCACTGGTAGTGTCATCCTGCTGAGTTTGAGTGACCTATTGGAGCTAAAGAATGAGTGGAATGACCCTGCTGACCAGCCCCTGGGCAATCACTGACCCTGTGGCCTAGCTTGCCATATCTAAAACACACATCACTACTAGCCTTACACTCACCATGATGATTCCTTCCACATTTCTAGCAAAGTAGATTAGTATGACTACTATTTACACTGCCCTAGAACTTAGAGCCTAACACCCTATCCCGATTGTCTTGCCTAAAATTAGTTAATAGTGCACTAGCTAAGGATGAAGATGGGGATGAAAATTTCTAACAAAACTAAGAACGATTACTGCCTTCTGACCTTGGCTGAGAAAAGTTGAAACTACCTATTCTAGTACTCTTATTCCCTCTCTTTTTCTTCTTGTGTTTCTCCTTCTCAATCTTTTGAGCATGAACCATAAGTCTAGATAGGTCCATCTTCTTAATCAACATGGTAGCCCTACACTCGTTAACCATATTATAAACTACACCAGATACAAACTTACTCATTCTAGACCTATTATCTACCACCATAGTAGGAGCATACCTCACCAACTGAGTAAACTTAATTGAGTACTCCTTTTACGCTCATATTACCCTACTTCAAATTGATGAAGTCGTGAACCTAAGCTTCCATCAACTCTAGGGGGAAGAAACTATCTAAGAAAGTTGTGGTAAAATCCTCCCACACTACAGGCCCTACATCAATACCTCGGTCCTCCTTTCACTACTTAACCCAGGTGTGAGCTAAACCTTGTAATTAGTATGCAGCCAACTATACACTCTCACTAAAAGTGATGCCCATGATATCTATCACTTTATGCACCATGTCCAAAAACTCATGCGGATCCTCCTCAAACTTGGATCCATAAAACAGAGGGTGATTCATCCGAGTGAAATCCTTAATCCTAATTGTAGCTGTAATTGCCACTGGATTGGTTGGGGCAACAGCCTTCTGGTTATTTTAAGCAGCTACAGAATGGGCTAATGTAGTGAAAGCAGTCCTAAATTCGACTTGAGAAATATGCTCATTCAAGGGATCTTCTTGAATACGAAGGGGTGTAGGATAATCCCCATTCCTTCTTCTATTATTTCTTCTAGGAGGCATTATCTGTAAATAGAATGAAGGATGAGATAGAAATAGGAATTAAATAGAGCTCATGCTCTTTCGCATGACATAAACTATCACAACCCAAACTATGGCCTGGCCGTGACGGACATCCCGAAACATAGAGTTCCAAAATGCCCTTCCCTATTTGGTAATCATTCACAACATTCATATAAATAAAGAAGATATAGAAACATAATCTGCTATGAAAACATGGTCATTTCTGGATATAACATAAGTATGAAAATTGAAAATCAACTACATCTAACAATATCTGACTCAGTCTGCAAAATCTCTACTACATGAAAATCTGTTAACTGTCTGAAACTAGGACAAGGCCCCCAGTAGACCAAAATGGAAATAATTACCATAATCAAAAAATACAGGCCTTCTAGAATATAGAAGTCTCACCAACTGGACACCTGCAACTCTGTCCGTTAAACTCTACTGCTTTTCTGGACCCCTAGACTGAGCCTCAGAACCTAAAGGGAGGAGGGGGGTCAATACATATGTACTGGTATGCAAAGCAATCCAAAATAAGGCTTTAATATAATTAAAATCGTTGAGAGAAACTTTGACAAAATATCATACATCAAGTGGTTTTCAAAACACATGGGCATTTTCTAAAAACATGAAACCTTTCTGTCAATGTAAATTCTGATCTTTTTATTACTTCTGAGTTAGGTGGCACTCCCCTACAAGTCTGATATTCCACAAGACATACGGAATCCACTATTGACTAAACAGGAAATCCCCCAACCCAAGTGTGCTGCAAGGATTGGAGTGTTTGAGTCTGATATGCCACAGAGCTCTTTTCCAACGTAATATATAAACCCAAATCGGCAAATAACGATTTTGGAAAATGAGTTATCTGAACTCATGCCTTCTTCGGGGAACCACCTAAGTTCTCTTTATGCCCAATTTTATCATGTTCTAAATCATGCAATTCTTTCTAGTTTCAACATCTGAAAATCTGATTTCAAACATGTGTTCTATTCTATTCTGAATTATCATGGCATAGTATGAATTGGTGTCGTCACACCAAGAATTGCAAGTCCTATTTCTGATCCATAATGCATCACGCATGATTCTTTCATCAACACTCAATTCAGACCACCTAAAGTTGTAAATAGTATAAGAGATTTCATGTTCCGAAACATAAGTCAAAACTATGGAAGAATTCTTAAAACATATATTGGTCATGAGATTTTGGCAAAACCATGTACTCTTTCATTATATGCATATTCAACATTTATAAACATGTATAACCCTCTCTTTTGATTCCAAAATCATATTCAATTCATAGTATAAATCAAGACGTTTCATATCATGCTTTTCAAAATGCATTCAAAAGGTTTCATAGCATATCATAGGTAAAGAAAAATCATAACAAGAGAGGGATTTCATTATAATTAATACTCTCAATTGAATATTAATTATTAAACACATTCATACATATATATAGAATTTCAAATAAATTTGGGGAAGGCCTAAGGACCAAACAATATTAATTAGAGCTTATAAAACATGCTAGTAATGGTAAAATTCAACCCTTTTCCAAAAATCATGATTTCAAAATCTTTAGCATGAAATAAAGAATGTTTCTTTGCCCATGAATTTTCGGGAAAACCCCACGTACCTCGATTGTGGAGAGTAATGGATGATTCTTGAAGCCTACTGTTCGGGGATTCCAAATCTTCAATCAATTTTGAAAACCCATGGTTGAATCTTGAGGGATCTTGATTTTTGTTTGGGACTAACGGGTGTTGTTCTTTAGAGAAAATTGGAAGAAGAAGTATATTTTGGTGTATTTGGAGTAAAATTCCATGTTTGTGGCTAATATAGGGGTGGGAAAATGACCACTTTGCCCAAATACGGAGTATTTAAGTCACTTGGACCACAATGTATGCGGCGCACACATTAATGCATAAGCTAGGTTGTGCAGCGCATATTTTATCGCACACATTAGGTTGTGCGTCGCACACCTTATAGCATAAGTTAGGTTGTGCGTCGCACACCTTATGCTAGGGACACACTCTACTTTGTAAAGCCATAACTTCTTGCTCGGGTGTCAGATTTTTGTAAAATTGGTATCGTTAGAAAGATAAATAGAAGACCTTTCATTTGATATATATAGTAAGTCCTCTAATTCTATATATATTAGGAGTTATGGTCTCTGGAAGTTGACTCTAGTTGAAACATTCTCTAAAACTTAATTGATAAAAATGTTTTCAACTCGTCTTAGAGTTAGGGGATTTTTGTAATCTCAAATCATATTCAAACGTATTCCTATAATTTAGAACTGATCACCATACAAATATTAACAAGTAATTTCTTAGTTCAGATCTATGAGCATAGGAACGATGGTCTAAATTCTAGTCCAAAAGTACGGGGCGTTACATTATCTCCTCCTTGGGATCATTCGTCCCTGAATGATGGGTAGGAATGTTGATGTCCTAAAGGTGTGGTATAACACAGACATGTTGTATCTTCTAAGAAAGGATATAACTGATCTGAGACATTTAAACTTCTATCATGAAACTGAATTTTGAGCTGACTTGACTTTACTTGCTTTAAGGAGCAGATTAGTCTTGAGAGTTTAGGATTTTCTTGGATTGATTGTGATCTAATCATACATATTGAATTGAGAATTGATAACCTATGCAAGTAAGAATCATGAAGCAACAAGACTTAGATCGTACCAGGGTATTATACTGCCTGAGCTAAAATACCTGAAAAAATTTGATATCATGCGTTGAACACTTATGAACTGAGTCATGACTGAATAGCTAAATCTGAAACATAATGCTTGGGCTGAACTGAAATCACAACTTACATCGATGGAATAGATTATCTCTTGGGATGGTCATATGCATGACATTCGAATAGTAGGAATGGGTGAAAAGGTAGAAAATCACAGTAACTAGCCTGCCCGACTGTTAAACTTAATTGCTGGTTATACAGGCGAAATTATACTGGAACCTATACTTAACTGGAATAACTCTTCACCACTCTTTCTAAAGAAGTCATAGCAGTGTTAGGGAACAAAGAACCTTGGGGATTATTTACACAAGGCACCCAACCAAGAAATCATAATAATGACACTATCCTATAGCATGGAATAGAATTACCACGCCCTAGGCCATGCAACTTGTTACTTTCAAGCTTAGCACACTTCTCGAGTATCCCTTAACTATACTATTCTCCTTAATTACCATACTCATTGATTAAAGTTATAATCCTCATAAATCTTTTTACTAATGTCTAAAGTAGCTTAAATACTTTCACCGTGATCAAGCCTAACTTGAAATCATAAAATACAACATGCCACACCACGATATTATTCTAAACCATATGGTTCAACCTTTTATATATATTTTTTTCATATCCTAAGCATAACATGCTTTACCACTTCAATGACCAAACTTGAAATCTTACTATGGATTCGCTAGCACTTATTGCATTCCTCAACTTACATCCCAATATGTCATTCAAGCCTATCCTTGTAGGTCATCACAACGACACTTTAACTTATGCTACTACTCAGGTAGAAATACAGTTCCAACATTCTGCTATACCTCATTACCTCTGAAGCGTGACATTGGCAACATAAGTTCTGAAAAGGACTAAATACACTTAATACTGTAGGCTGAAAAATACGATTTCATAAAAATCAAGGTTCACACTAGAACCAACACACTCGAAAGTACAAACGTACTCTTCTCAAGTTCTTGCTGAAAACCTGATATAATTCAATCAGAAATGACCATACCATATAGACTCTAAACTTCTATACTTGAATCAGCCCAATAATAAGATATGTCTAAGAACATCACAGTAAGGAACAAATTGGGATAACTTTACTTTTGTATAGGCAACACCATAGCATGAATTTTAATATGAAAGAGGAACATTCTAGCCTTATTGCACCAACTAGAACATGAAGAAAGAGGGATATTCCTAAATTCCTAGTAGCCTCCTGTTTATAAATATGGCGCACTACAAACCCATAAATAAGACTCTACCTGATGCAATTTCCCAAACACCCTGGGACCATGAATCATGCTCTGATACCAAGTTTCTCACGACCCAAACTAGGGCCTTGGCCGTGATGGACATCCTGAACCATAGAGGTCCGCAATGCCCTTCCCTATCCGGTAATCCTGCACAACATTCATATAAATAAAGAAGATGTACAAACAAAATCAGCTACAGAAACATGGTTAGTTAGGGATTCAACATAAGTATAAAAATTAAAAATCAACAACATCTAATAATATCTGACTCAATCTGCGAAATCTCTACTACATGAAAATTTGTCAACTGTTTGAAACTGGGACAAGGCCCCTAGTAGACAAAAATGGAAATAATTAACATAATATGAAACGATAGGCCTTTTGGAATATAGAAGGCTTACTAACTGGACACCTGCAACTCTGTCTGTTAAACTCTACTGCTTTTCTGGACCCCTAGACTGAGCCTTAGAACCTTGAGGGAGGAGGGGGGTCAATACATATGTACTGGTATGCAAAGCAATCCAAAATAAAGCTTTAATATAATTAAAATAGTTGAGAGCAACTTTTATAAAACATCATACATCAAGTGGTTTTCAAAACACA
>NC_061111.1:89352008-89434452 GCF_002878395.1 Capsicum annuum
TGGCCAGCGTAATATATAAACCCATATCGGCAAATCGTAGTTTTGGGAAATGAGTTATCTAACCTCATGCCTTCTTCGGGGAACCACCTAAGCTTTATTTATTCCTAATTTTATCATGTTCTGAATCAAGCATTTATTTTTAGTTTCAATATCTGAAAATCTGATTTCAAACATGTGTTATATTCTATTTTGAATTATCATGGCATAATCTAAATTAGTTTCATCACACCAAGACTTGCAAGTCCTATTTCTAAGCCATAATGCATCACGCATGATTCTTTCATCAAAACTCAATTCAGACCACCCAAACATGTATATTGTATAAGAGATTTCATGTTCCGAAACATTAGTCAAAACTATCCAAGAATTCTTAAAACATATGGTGGTCATGAGCTTTTGGCAAAACCATGTAATCTTTAATTATATGAATATTCAACATTTATCAGCATTCATAACCCTCTCTTTTGATTCCAAAATCATATTCAAGTCATAGTATAAATCAAGACATTTCATATCATGCTTTTCAAAATGCATTCAAAACGCTTCATAGCATATCATAAGTAAAGAAAAATCATAACAAGAGAGGAATTTCATTATAATTTATGCTCTCAATTGAATATTCAATATTAAACACATTCATACATATATATAGAATTTCACATCAATTTGGGAAAGGCCTAAAGACCAAACAATATTAATTAGAGCTTCTAAAACATGCTAGTAATGGTAAAATGCAACCCTTTCCGTAAACTCATGATTTTGAAATATTTAGAATGAATTAAAGAATGTTTATTTGCCCATGAATTTTTGGGAAAACCGCACGTACCTCAATTATGGAGAGTAATGGATGATTCTTAAAGCCTACGGTTTGGGGATTCCAAATCTTCTATCAATTTTGAAAACTCACGGTTGAATCTTGATGGATCTTGATTTTTGTTTGGAACTAAGGGGTGTTGTTCTTTAGAGAAAATTGGAAGAAGTATATTTTGGTGTTTTTGGAGTAAAATTCCATGTTTGTGGCTTATATAGGGGTCGGAAAATGACCATTTTTTCCCAAATATGGAGTATTTAAGTCACTTGTACCACAATGTATGCGGCACACACCTTAATGCTTAAGATAGATTGTGCGGCACACATTTTATCGCACACATTAGGTTGTGCGTCGGACACCTTATAGAATAAGTTAGGTTGTGTGTCGCACACCTTATGCTAGGCGACACACTCCACTTTGCAAAGCCATAACTTCTTGCTAGGGTGTCAAATTTTGGTAAAATTTATATCGTTGGAAAGGTAACTCGAAGACCTATCACTTGATATATAGTAAGTCCTCTAATTCTATATATATATTGGGAGTTATGGTCACTGGAAGTTGACTCTAGTTGCAACATTCTCTAAAACTTAATCGATAGAAATGTTTTCAACTCGTCTTAGAGTTGGGGGATTTTTGTGATCTCAAATCATATTCAAAGGTATTCCTCCATTTTAGGACTGATCACCACACATATATTAACAAGATATTTCTTAGTTCGGATCTATAAACGTAGGAACGATGGTCTAAATTCTAGTCTGAAAGTACGGGGTGTTACATTATCTCCCCCTTGGGATAATTCATCCCCAAATGATGGGTAGGAACATTGATGTCTTAACGGTGTGGGATAACATGGACATGTTGCGTCTTCTAAGAAAGGATATAACTGATCTAAGATATTTAAACTTTTATCATGAAACTGAATTCTGAGTTGACTTGACTTTACTTGCTTTAAGGAGATGATTAGTGCTGAGAGTTTAGGATTTCCTTGGATTGAGCATGATCTAATCATACATATTGAATTGAGAATTGATAACCTATGCAAGTAAGAATCATGAAGCAACAAGACTTAGATCGTACCAGGGTATTATACTGCCTGAGCTAAAATATCTAAAAAAATTTGATATCATGCGTTCAACACTTATGAACTGAGTCATGACTGAATAGCTAAATCTAAAACATAATGCTTCGACTGAACTAAACTTGCAACTTACATGGATGGAATACATTATCTCTTGGGATGGTCATACGCATGAGAGTTAGGATAGTAGGACTGGGTGAAAAGGCGAAAAATCACAGTAACTTGCCTGCCCGACTGTTAAACTTAATTGCTGGTTATACAGGCGGGAATTATACTGGAACCTATACTTAACTGGAATATCTCTTCACCACTCTTTCTAAAAAAGTCATAGCAGCGTTAGGGAACAAAGAACCTTGGGGATTATTTACATAAGGTACCCAACCAAGAAAACACAACAATGACACTACCCTATAGCGTGGAAAAGAATTATCAGGCCCTAGGCTATGCAACTTCTTAATTTTAAGCTTAGCACACTTCTTGAGTATCCCTTAACTATACCATTCTCCTTAATTACCATACTCATTGATTAAAGTTATAATCCTCATAAATTTTTTTACTAATGTCTAAAGTAGCTTAAATCCTTTCACCGTGATCAAGCCTAACTTCAAATCACAAAATACAACATTCCACACCATGATATTATTCTAAACCATATGGTTCAACCTTCTATATATTTTTTTTTCTCATCCTAAGCACAACGTGCTTTACCACTTCAATGACCAACCTTGATCTCTTACTATGGATTTGCTAGCGCATATTGCATTCCTCAACTTACATCCCAACATGTCATTCAAGCCTATCCTTATAACCACATATGAAGTTCAAGGCAATATTAATCAAGATGTACTTCAGATACTCTAAACCACCATTAATACAACTCCCACGCGCTACCCTAAGAATATACACACATACAAATTTCCACTAACCATTACATGTATCAAAGACTTCACATCAAATCATACTTCACACTTATGGCCTCATCCAAAACAAGAATAGAATGATCTTTCATCAACAAGAACCATTCACTCATCACCCCTATTATTACATAAGGAGACACCAAATGGTTAGAACATAAAACCTTAAAGCATGGAAGGATATTAAATAAGACTTAACACTTATCTGAGGCTTGAGGAATAATAAATCAACACTAGAGATTTATCAAAGTAAATCTGAATTGACGGCATACATTGCTATAAGCTGATTCTCGCCAATCATTTGGCATAAAGCATGAGTTATGGAAACTGAGCATACTAAAAGATGTAAATACATGAGTCATGAGCTACATGACCTCAATTTGGAGTTCATAACATATGGAATGTGATTCCGACTACTGAATGAATTGGAACTCCTCATTTTAGAATGGGAAGAGCACGTGATTCTCTATGACAAAAATGAACATGAACTACGGTCATGGAACTGAAATGTGAGGCATAAGTAGGTATTGGGATAACTGAAAAATACTGCAATAAGAATGGGTTTTAGCCTCACCCTCACTTTTCGATGCTCTATATCATACTAGAATTTCTACTAGAATCTGAGAGCCTGACTTGGTTATTTGTTTTGTCATCTCCCCCTTAGCTTCAAGCTATCATTTTAAGTTAGAAAGATCTCTTACTAGACTCTAACTGAACTACACTTACTAAAATCTAGAGTGCACTCTAGGGTCTAAAAAATGATCATACACGCATATCATAGAACTTAACCTGAATGACTACACCTAAAAGTTGAAAATCCACTGCTAATACTACTTTCTGAGATACACTTTATCTTTCTATAGCCCCAATAGTCATCGTATAATACTTGAACACTTAGTAACTTTAGTTCTTCATGAGTATCCCCATAGTCGGAGTGAACACCCTCTAACGCTTCAACTCTTATTTATATCCGCTCAACCTTAAAACTCAAACATAGATTCTAACACTTAACATGGATATCACCAAGCCTTTGATGAACCATACTATTTTCGACATAGCCTACCAATATGTAACTCCAAACTTATATCTCTCTACTATGAGAATCAAGATCATATAAAAAAGCTCAACACTATTAATCAAAACTCCTTAACTTGGCTATTTAGAACACTATATACCATCTACTAGTCTTTCTCCACCTAGTAACTCAATGGTACTACTAGCCACACGCAACATGTAATAGTCTTAGAAAATTCTGCAACCCCATATCACCTTGGGCATACTTCTACATGATACATACAACATCATACTTCATTACAAAACAACCAAACTTAAGCTCTTGCATACACTATTCAATCCTATTAGATCATTTTCATATAACTAGTATCATTAATTAAGAAATCATCACATCCACTTTCATGGCTATCAACTATCCAAACTTAATGTCTAGAACTAAACATGATTTACAACCCATCCTTACGCAGAATTCTCACTTGGAAACCATGAAATAAACATCAAGAAATACAAATACACTGGAACTTCATAACAACAATAATCGATCATGACCTTACGATTTTCCTTATCATAACTAATTATCATGCTCTATTTCAATACATCAAGCCTACTAATTTATTCCCACAAAACATACATCATTAATCTCGTGCCACTATTCTTACCACCGCATTCTACATTAAATTAAAGCCTATAGTCTAGCATCAATTATCTACCACCAATGAATAATACGACATGATATACTAGTCCATCAAATTGAGAAATTCTACCCAAATACTTCAAAATCTACTACATACCTTCTCATATGTAGTACTAGTTTACAACTACCAACGAAAAGAAGGTCAAGGGGGTTAAAGTTACATAATAAACATAGTCAATCTTAATCTTATACTATAACCCCCTACAATCTTATCTACTTATACAGCTTTCTCATATCAGACTTAATTACCCAAGCGTACATTTATACTACCTTCAAATTCCACAAACAACCATGAGTCTATAATTATAACTTACTAGCTAATCTAGCCATTTTCATACCTCAAGCAAATAATAATTCAACTTGACTGATAACTCCTTCTTTACCTTTTACTAAACTAACACACAAGGATGTATCACTTCATTACCATCTCAATCTCATAAAAAAAGATTCGACTATACATATATTCAATAAATAACCCTTACCAGTTTTCTTACCATTTTACCTCTAGACCTCAGTTCCAACCAACACAGGAACAATAAGATGAATAACAAGTTGCTAGTGAATCAAAATAGGCCTCACACGGCTTCACTATACTTTGATTTTTCAAAAACATGATAACAAAAAAATTACATATTATAAGAGATAGAAAATTGGCACACAATATTAAATGATTCAGGAATACTCATCTTACTCTGTACAAATAAAAATCTGAATCAAACATTCCCCCCCCCCCCCTACAGACTACAATACAATCCATATATGCTACTAGCTACTGCATTAGTCTATCATTATAAAGTGGTAAACTATCCTCAAACATCAATTATTCAACTAAAATATTTATTTACACAAAAGTTACCCTCTCTCTGACTTATAACTTTGTGACTTCATATCACCAAGTTCTTGGTCTAATCACACTACCAATAGGTCATCACACCAACACTTTAACTTATGCTACTACTCTGGTGGAAATATAGTTCCAACATTCTACTACACCTCATTACCTCTGAAGCGTGACATTGGCAACATAAGTTCTGAAAAGGAATGAATACACTTAATACTGTAGGCTGAAAAACATGATTTCATAAAAATCAAGGTTCACACTAGAACCAACACACTCAGAAGTACTAACATACTCTTCTCAAGTTCTTACAGAAACCTGATATAATTAAATCAGAAAGGACCATACCATTTAGACTCTAAAGTTTTATATTTGAATCATCCTAATAATAAGATATATTTGAGAACATCAGAGTAAGGAACAAATTGGGATAACTTTACTTTTGTATGGGCAACACCATAGCATGAATTATAATATGAAAGAGGAATATTCTGGCCTTATTGCTCTAACTAGAACATGAAGAAAGAGGAATATTCCTAAATTCCTAGTAGCCTCCTGTTTATAAATTTGGCGCGCTACACACCCATAAATAAGACTCTACCAGATGCAATTTCGCAGACACCCTGGGACCATGAACCATGCTCTGATATCAAGTTTGTCACAACCCAAACTAGGGCCTTGGCTGTGATGGACATCCCGAACCATGGAGGTCCGGAATGCCCTTCCCTATCTGGTAATCATGCACAACATTCATATAAATAAAGAAGATATACAAACAAAATCATCTACAGAAACATGGTTAGTTAGGGATTCAACATAAGTATTAAAATTAAAAATCAACTACACCTAACAATATCTGACTCAATCAGTGAAATCTCTACTACATGAAAACTTGTCCACTATTTAAAACTGGGACAAGGTCCCCAGTAGACCAAAATGGAAATAATTAACATAATCTGAAAAGATAGGCCTTCTGGAATATAGAAGGTTCACCAATTGGACACCTATAACTCTGTCTGTTAAACTCTACTGCTTTTCTGGACCCCTAGACTGAGCCTCAGAACCTGGAGAGAGGAGAGGGGTCAATACATATGTACTGGTATGCAAAGCAATCCAAAATAAAGCTTTAATATAATTAAAATAGTTGAGAGCAACTTTTATAAAACATCATACATCAAGTGGTTTTCAAAACACATGGGCACTTACTGAAAACATAAACCCTTTCTGTAAATGTAAATTCTAATCTTTTTATTACTTTTGAGTTAGGTGGCACTCCCCTACAAGTTTGATATTCCACAAGCTATATGGAATCTGCCATTGACTCGACGGGAAATCCCCCAACCCAAGTGTGCTGCAAGGGTTGGAGTGTCTGAGTCTGATATGCCATAGGGCTCTTGGCCAGCATAATATATAAACCCAAATCGGTAAATCATGGTTTTGGGGAATGAGTTATCTGAACTCATGCCTTCTTTGGGGAACCACCTAAGCTCTCTTTATTCCCAATTTTATCATGTTCTGAATCATACATTTCTTTCTAGTTTCAACATCTGAAAATCTGATTTCAAACATGTGTTCTATTCTATTCTAAATTATCATGGTTAATCTAAATTGGTGTCATCACATCAATACTTACAAGTCCTATTTTTGAGCCATAATACATCACATATGATTCTTTTATTAAAACTCAATTCAGACCACCAAAACATGTAAATAGTATAAGAGATTTCATGTTCGAAACATAAGTCAAAACTATCCAAGAATTCTTAAAACATATGGTGGTCATAAGCTTTTGGCAAAACCATGTACTCTTTCATTATATGCATATTCAACATTAATCAGCATGCATAACCCTCTCTTTTGATTCCAAAATCATATTCAAGTTATAACATAAATCAAGACGTTTCATATCATGCTTTTCAAAATGTTTCATAGCATATCATAAGTAAAGAAAAATCATAACAAGAGAGGGATTTCGTTATAATTCATTCTCTCAATTGAATATTCATTATTAAACACATTCATACATATATATAGAATTTTGCATCAATTTTGGAAAGGCCTAAAGACCAAACAATATTAATTAGAGCTTCTAAAACATGCTAGTAATGGTAAAATTCAACCCTTTCCATAAAATCATGATTTCTAAATGTTTAGCATGAATTAAAAAATATTTATTTTCCCATAAATTTTTGGGAAAACCCCACGTACCTCAATTATGGAGAGTAATGGATGATTCTTGAAGCCTGCAGTTTGGGGATTCCAAATCTTCAATCAATTTTGAAAACCCACGGTTGAATCTTGAGGGATCTTGATTTTTGTTTGGGACTAACGGGTGTTGTTCTTTAGAGAAAATTGAAATAAGAAGTATATTTTGGTGTTTTTGGAGTAAAATTCTGTGTTTGTGGCTTATATAGGGGTGGGAAAATGACAATTTTATCCCAAATACGGAGTATTTAAGTCACTTGGACCACAATGTATGTGGCGCATACCTTAATTCATAAGCTAGGTTATGCGGCATGCATTTTATCGCACACACTAGGTTGTGCGTCGCACACTTATAGCATAAGTTAGGTTGTGCGTCGCACACCTTATGCTAGGTGACACACTCTACTTTGTAAAGCCATAATTTCTTGCTTGGGCGTTGGATTTTGGTAAAATTTGTATCGTTAGAAAGATAACTCGAAGACCTTTCACTTGATATATAGTAAGTCCTCTAATTCTATATATATTGGGAGTTTGGTCGCTAGAAGTTGACTCTAGTTGAAACATTCTCTAAAACTTAATCGATAGAAATGTTTTCAACTCATCTTAGAGTTAGGGGAATTTGTGATCTCAAATCTTATTCAAAGGTAGTCCTACACTTTAGGACTGATCACCACACATATATTAAGAAGTAATTTCTTAGTTCATATCTATACGCATAGGAATGATGGTGTAAGTTCTAGTTCAAAACTACAGGGTGTTACATAAACACTGAAAAATGGGAAACTTTCATAGTGTCTCATATTCTATTTCCTATAAGTGTGGTGTGCTTCACCCACTTGCACAAGACTTTACTCAATACGTATTTCCGACATCCTAGGATACTTTAAAACCTTAGGCTCGATACCAAGTTTTGTCATGACCCAAGGCTACCTCCTAGTTGAGACAATAATGCTTATGGCAATAAGTGACCACAAGCTAACCCATAAACTAATACCTATTATGAGCACTTAGTAAAATAGTAATACAACACATGTGTGGAAGATAAGATAATAAGATATTGTAAATCTGAATACTGAAAGACATAGCAATGACATGTCTAAAATATCTGATAAAAATACTTGAAACTAAATCATCTGTCTAAAACAACTGATAAAAACTAAAAAAACTAACTGACTGTCTAACTGATTGTCTGAAAGCCTCTAAACACTATGAAGAGTTGATGGGAAAAACACCTAACTAACTATGACTAACTGAACATAAGGAAATACTGAAATAACTAATACAAACATATTATGTCCTCAATGGATAAGGACTTATCACTACTGTTGCTGAGTAATGCTAAGTTGTCTAAGAACGGTTGGGAAACTAAGCATCCCAACCTATGCTATAGGAAAACATAGCACAAATAAAAGTATGTGATCAGTACTTTGAATACACTAGTAAGTGATATAAGGATTGACAGATATTCATGAGATAACTTAGCGTGAATCCATAAACATGTAATATTTGAGAATGCAAGACCAACCATAAACATATTTCTGAGATAATCTGTAATCTAAAAGACTAAATTTTGTATAAATGAATAATTGAAAATCTGTGTATTTTGGTCTAGCAAACTTGAGCTAAGACATACTAAATACTGACTGAGACTGTGGGAGATATCATGTAACCAACATGCCCCAATCTGAGCTAATCGGGGTCCAACTTGTAACTCCAATTGAAGGAGCATTAGTACCATTCCACAGGTACTAACATTGGCTATGTGGATCTACCAAACTAGTTTCTTAAAGGACTAGGGAGTCACCCTCTACTGGAAGGTGCTCTCATAAAATATGCGTCAATCCTCAACTGACAAGAAGACATATCAAACCTATGTTGGCTATATAGTTCTAGAACTTAGGGACTACTACAAAAGGTCACACCCTCTACTGGCAGGTGATCCTCTATCCCTAGGTTCGATCGGTGCTAAATCCTACTCCCAACTAAACTGACACTAGTACTAAATTGAACTAAGTTTAACTAAACATTTTTATAGTGCTCATTATTATCATAATTATCAAAGGATAATTAAAAGATTCATGGATTAAATAACTTATAACTTGAAAGTATGAAATTATGTAAAACACATAGATATCTGGTGTCCATAACCTTTCAGTATTGAATGATCATAAAATATGATATGAAAGCTTAAAATTGTAGGATGGAATCATGGTTTAAAGCCCCAAAACATGAACATTTCACCAAATGAGTGAGGATCATAAACATGAACATGGGAATATGTTAAACATGAGGAAACAACATGATTACATGGCTAAATTCATAGTTTTATATTGCCATTGAAATTCACTTGAACATGACATGGGAAAATGTAGTTTAAATCAAGAATTAACCTAACCTTTCATGGAATTATTTATGGACATAAATGTGAATTCAATTACTAAGGAAAGACATGAATTTCACCCATCTTGAACATATAAAACTCCATAATAAAGCAAGAACCCATATTTTAATAAAAGAGATAGTTTTTTTTCTTAATGGGTGAAAAGACCTCACTGATGAATACCCCACATACTGAATAGTTAGGTTCTTGAAGATTGCTTGGACTTGGGAGCTTGAACTTTTGGATTCTTGAAGAAAGAGCTTAGGTTTTATTCTTGTGAAGGAAGAGGGTTTTTCTTCAGAGTAATTTTGAGAAAAAGAGCAAAATAATTCTCCTATTGATGCCCTAAATCATGTTATGGATGAATTGTGTTTAGGATAAAAGACTTACTTGCCCCTTGGTTTCATTAATCAAAGAGTTGGACTAGATAGAAAATTGGGTTGTGTCTCTCTCTCTCTGTAGGAGAAAGCAATATATCCTATAACTTACTTCATGTGTGAAAGAAATACCCCGTGGACCCTTTCCTCATGGGAGAGACAAATGCATCATGGGCTTATCACATTGGCTCACTTTCAGCTATCCAAACACGTCCCAAACCTCCTTTGAAAATCCTAAAACTCTCTTGAGATACACTATTAACTTCCCTAAACATGAATCAACTCAAAAACCAATATACCGGGGTCAGTAAGACCATAATAAAAATTTATGATGTTTTGGGGTCTTGTAAATGACTAAGTCCTTTATACTTAATGAAAATTTAAAGCCTTGGACCCCTTAAGAATGCAACTACAACTGAACTGAGCTTAGTATCTTATGGGTTATTACACTTTAAAGCTTCCCAGAGTCATTAAAAGTCCTATGCAGATGTAAACCATAGAGGCTTACAGTTTGATGTAAGGGATAGAGTGTTCCTGAAGGTATCTCCCATGTATAAAATGATACAGTTTGGTAAAAAGAAAGGAAGCTCAGTCCTTGGTATATTGGTTCTTATGTGATTTTGAGAAGGGTTGGTAATATTGCTAATGAATTGGAGTTGCCTTCTAATTTGAACTCCATTCATCCGGTATTTCATGTCTCTATGTTGAGAAAATGTCATGGTTATCCTTCTCTAGTTGTTTCTTTGGAAGGATTGGGTATCTCAAATTCTCTGTCTTATGAAGAGGCCCAAGTTTAAATCCTATATCGGTAAGTTTTTGGGTTGCAAACCAAGGATGTAACTTCAATTAAGATTCTATGGCGAAACCACAAGGTGAAAAGGCTAATTGGAAAGCGAAAGAGAACATAAAGTCCAAGTATCTGCATTTGTTTTTGGCTTTGGATATTTATGCGAAAGATATGTGATCTTTATCACATCTTTATTTTCTGACTTTGGTAAGGGTAGGGTTAATTTCCTTGAATCTTTGGTTTTTGTCTTAGTTAAAAGTTGGAACAGAATTATTATAACACCCTAACTTAGGAAGAAGTCCCATATTGATAAAACATAGGAGAGATGTTGGGTTTATAAGTAACAAAGCCTTACTCCCTAGTTATACATTTTAAAACCATGCGGGCCTAGGCCCAGAGTGAACAATATCACTAGTGGGTTAGGGATTTACAGAGGTCCCTCGAGCCTTGATAGTTTAGGATGCCTATTACAGCCAGGGCCTCAGCTTGGGTCATGATAGAATACCATGCTTGTCACAACTGTAGCTGATACCCTGGCCGCAATGAGCATCCCAAACAACAAGGGCCCGAGAAACCCCTGTAACTCCCCAACCCTCTAGTGATATTATTCACTCACTTTGGGCACAGGCCCGCACGGATTTATAATACGTCATTAGGGAGTAAGGCTTTCTTACTTATATACCCAGTATCCCTCTTATGTTTTGCTAATGTGGGACTCCTTCCTAAGTTGGGGTGTTACATATTGAGGTGTCACTCGTGCCTATACTACCTTGTCCGTCATACGAGGATAAATGATCCTAGTGGGGGAGACTGAAATACCCTAGGTTTTGGAACCTTAGAAAATTTCCTAGATTTTTCATTTTTAGATAGCATATGACTAGGGGTACTAGTCGTATAATGGGGTACTATTGGTATGGTCTTGGTCATATGCTAACCAGTATTGGTTAGTAGGTTGGATTGGGTTCTGGTGTGGGTATGAGTTAGGTGGGTACGAGTTGTATGGTGGGTGATGGTTCATATAGTTTGGTTTTTCGATCACTTAATCTAAAACTTGGTAACTTAATTTGGATTTTAGTACGAGTGGCTCACCATGAGCCATAAGATATGGTACGACTCATACAATTGACTCGTACAGTAGACAGTGTCCAAATCCTCTTTGTATACCATTCTATGGTGGGTACGGGTCAATGGTATAGTTCGCATGATTAGATATGACTTGGCTTGGAAAGTCTTATATTGGACAGTATTAGGGTCCAATGAGAGGCCTAGGGTACGAGTGGTGGGTACCACTGTATGTGGGGGTATGACTAGTTTGGGGTGGTCATACCCTCTTGCAGGATTTTTACACAGTTTAAGTGAGGGTAATCTGGACATTTTCCCACTTAAACTCTTAAGGCACCATGACTTATAACTCTTTTGGGACATCATTTACCCTAATATTCTTATCTTAAACACTTAGAAACTCTCTCAAATTGTAAGAGCCCATAAGATCCTAGCTCAATTCAGCTCACCATAGTATGTTAAAGGGGTCAAAGACTTAGAAAATTTTAGTAAGTTTTACGAATTAGTCATTTCTAAAGCACCTAAACTTTGATGACTTTATTTTTGACCTTCCCAACATCGAAAATTTAATTTTTAAGTTGATTCATGATCGGGGATGTCAAAGGTAAATCTCGGGTGAGTTTTAGAATTTTTGGATGAGCATAATGGCATGTTTGGAATCACCGGTATAAGCCCATGTCGTGCGCCCTAGTCCACTGGTAGGGGTGCCCATGGAAGAGCCCACGGTGCATATTTCATCGCGGCCCCCCTTAATTTCTAGCTTTCAGTTACATTTTTTCAAGGGAAATTGTGTTTTTTTCCTTCACCCAATTGGTCCATAATATGGAATTAAAGGTCCCAAAAGGCAAAATTGATCATTCTTTTCACAATTCTCTCAAAATAAAGCAATCCTCTCTCAAGAACAAACCCTATCCTCTTGAAAATTCAAGCTCAAACTTTAAAAAATCACCAAGAACTTTCATAAATTCATTAATTAAGGTATGTGTGATGTTTATTCATGGGTCCTTTTCACCCATGGAGTCCAAGAATCCATTTTCAAGATTTAAATCATGAATTTACATGTTTGCAATAAACTATCTCCATGAATCATTAAGAATTTCGATTGTGCATGTGTTTACAAGTAATTATTATTGAAGTTAAACCTTTCAAGGTTGAATAATGATATTTTTATGTTAAATCCCTAATTTATGGTTCATTATTTTAGCCATATGATTATTATATGTTTAAACTATTCTTATGCTTTAATTCATGACCCTCATGTGTTTGATGAAATGTCTAAGAGATGAGTTTTAAACAATGGTTCCTATCATGGTTTTAAAGTGTCCATGTTTTCCTATTGTTATTGCTATCGAGTCCTGGTAGTTATGAATGCTCAAAAACTTAGCTGTTTACTTAGTCTTAGTATTTTCAGAATGGTATTAGATATGTAAGAACATTATCAGTTAGTCAGCTATCATATTCAGTCAAACTCAGATCAGTTCAGTTGGAATAGGATTCAGCACCAAGCAAACCTAGGGATGGGGGCTCACCTTCTAGTTAGGACTGGGTCCTTAGTAGCAGTCCCTAAGTTCCAAAACTATGGAGCCATTTTTGGATCAAGAGATGTCACCCACCAAGTTAGGACTGACATTCTTTCAGGGATCACCTGCTATCTTAGGACTGATCTCATAGGTCACCCACCAGTGTAGGACTAACTCCACAGCCATTGTTAGTACCCGTGGCACGCTACTAGCACCCTTCCAATTAGGATTACATGTTGGAACCCTAATAGTTTAGATTTGGGGCAGGTTAGTTAGATGATACCTCCCACAATTTCAGTCTCAGTTTAGTATTCAGTATAGAATTTAGTTTCAAGTTTATTTGACCATAGTATACAATTATCAGTTATTCAGTTATCATATTTTAGTAATTCAGTTTACAGACTATTTCAGAATCGTGTTATATACTTGGTCATGCATTCCCATATTTTTACAGTATTTACACTTTTATATTAGCTATTCTATTATCTCATGATGTTCAGTCGGTATTTACTTCATGCACATAACCCATGCATATCAGCCTAACCTCATCTCACACACCAATACATTAAAGTACTGACCATATACTCATTTCTTGTGCTATGATGTCTTCTATCATTGGCTTGGATACTCAAGTTCCCAATCGTACCTAAATATTCCAGAGCATCAGCAGTAGCAGCAGTGGTGAGTCCTCATATATCGAGGACCATTTATATTTATTTTAGTCTTTCAGTTCAGTAGACAGTCAGATTTAGTTAGGAGCTTGTCCCAATAACTCCTCAATCAGTTAGAGGCTTTTTGGACTATTTCAAATAGTTAGTCAGTCTATCAGTTATCATTATCGGTCTTCTCTATATTGATTTTCAAAAAAAAATTTTAGAACTATGATCTAAATTGTATGTTTCTATATTTAAAACCTTATGGTATTTTTCAGACAAATTTTACATATGTTCTTGGTTATCAATTTTATTCAATGCTCATATTAGGTACCACTTCATGGGTTAGCTTGTGGCCATTTGTGACCATAAGCACCGTGTGGCATCCAAGGTATATTTTTGGGGTGTTACAAACTTGATATCATAGGTTAAGGTTATACGGTGTCCTAAGAAGTCTGAAAACCCACATTGAGTATAGTCTTGTGCATATGTATAGAGGGCGCCACACTTATGGACAAAAGGCTATAAGACATTTTAGGAAAATTTTCCCTTCTTTTAGTATTCATGTTATGTGAATGAGCATGATCTCTATTTAAACTCTCTTCCTAACTCACTCTTCCTTCCATTTACAAAAAATACCTCCCACAAAGAATAATGATAGAGGAAATGGGAATTAGCCTGTACCTTTACTGGTTCAGGAAGATCCCCATGATGAGTATGTTTCTTACTTCGAATTCATAGCTTCCTTCACTACCTTAGCTTACTCAGTAGCAGCTCAGAACAATCATCAAGTTGCTATCCTAGCCAATCCAGTGCCTAATACCGCCGCAGCTAGTATCTAAGATTTTACCCAAATAACCCTTCTTTGTTTTTTAGATCCCAGTCTGATGAGGATCAGAAGAATTTTTTTATATGGTTCAGAAGTTTATTGACAACATGTGTGTCACGTCTAGTAAGAGTGTAGAGTTAGATGCATACCAGTTACAGGATATAGTTGTAGCTCACACCTGGTATAAGCAGTAGAAGAAGGATAGAGATGTTGAGGCAACGCCTATAGAGTGGGAGGATTTTGCTATTGCCTTCTTGAATAGGTTCTTCCCTTTAGAGTTATTAGAAGATAAGGTTCAAGAGTTTATCAACTTAAAGTAGGGTAGTATGAGCATGAAGGAGCATTTGCTTAAGTTTACTCAGTTGGCCAAGTATGCCCTTAATATAGTGTCGGATAACAGGTCTAGAATGAGTAAGTTTGTTTCTGGTGTATCTGATAGTGTAGTCAAGGAGTGAACTAGTATGTTGATTAAGGAGATGGACTTGTCTAGGATTATAGTTCATGCTCAGCAGATTGAGGAAAAAAAGTCTAAAGAGGAAGAAAGATAGAATAAGAGGGCTAAGACAGGTAGTTTTAACTTTGCTCAGTCGAGGTCAGAGGGTGGTAACCATTCTCAATTCTATAAGAATTCTTCAGCCCCAACTCTATGTTCAGCTAGTGCACCAGTGCCAAAGTTTAGGAATGATAGTTAAGATGGGGCATCAGGCTTTAAAACCCAAGGCAGTGTGAGCAGAGCTCGTACCCAACCGCTTTGTAGAGAATGTAGTATAAATTACCTAGGTATGTGAAGAGATGGCACTGATGTGTGTTTTGGGTGTGGTAAGCCAAGCCACAGGTTTTGAGAGTGTAGAGTAATGGCTTAGAGGGGAAAGGATTTACGTCAGCAAGGTCAATCCAATCATTCTCCAGTTCCCCAACTCAGCAAGGCACCATTTCCCCAGTGCCACCAATGGCTAGCATCAGAATAATATGTATGCACTCCAGTACCGATAGGATCAGAAAAGTTCTCCTAATGTGGTTATGGGTGCGTGGTAGTTCTTTCATCTTTAAGTTTATGCTTTGTTAGATCCCGGTGCTTCATTTCTTTTGTAAACCCCCTACATAGCTGTTAATTTTAGTGTTAGTCCTAAAACTCTAAGGAAGCCCTTCTCTGTGTCTACCCCAGTGGGTAAATTTATCATAGCCAGACGGGTGTACAGAAACTGCCTGATTACAGTATCCCAAAAAATCACTCCAGTTGATTTCAAAAATAGACTCATTCATTTTCAGTTTTTGAATGAACCAGTCATCAAATGGAGAGGTAGTACCATAGTTCTTAGAGGTTAGATATGTTTTAAATCCCTTTCCAAAATCCTATGATAGCATATGACCTAGAGTTAGAGGCATAAACCCAGGAGTTTAGCTGCAGTAAAGTGGGGATAGTATTATCTAGATTTAGTAAATTTCATATCCATGGGGCTAGTTGTATAAAGATGAATCGGTAGGCTTGAACAGTGCAAGCAAAGATTATGGTATGGATTCAAAATATAAGTATAGAGATGTGATATTAGTAGGATATAAAGGAAGTTAGTATGGTTCATGAAGAGGTTAAGAATATCCATGTTAAGTGATAGAATTTAAGATTAAATCTTTGAAGGTTGAGCTAATGAAAAGTAGATTTGAAGCACTAGATGGTGTGAACTCATGGTATGGTTATACTCATAGAAATTTTAAGTTAGTAAGTGTTCCAGTTATTGTATGGTGATTGTTAAGGCAATAGAAACCTAAGAATTAGGTATCATAAGGAAGTACTAGCAGTGGACCTTACATTATCAGGTGTAGTCTTTCAAGGTAAGTATAGTATTTATGTCCTTTGTTATGTCTCAGACTCTAGAATAAAGTGATTGTAGTTTAGTTTAGAGTTATTTGAAAGGTTTTCACAGACTTAGAGTGATGGCTTTAAGCTAAAGGGGAGATGATAGAACTAGTAACCAATTCAAGCTCTTAGGTTTTAGTAGTGATGCCAGTGTATTGTAGAAAATCAGTAAGGAAGATGATGCCCGACCCATTCTCATCTCAGTGCAAAGTTTTGTACTTCATTCATTATGATATCTACTCATGCCTTACATGTCAGCTCTATGATCATAGCTCATATTCGTTTACTTTATGAAAAATTGTTTACTCTCCCAATTCCTAGTATGAGGAGTTCCAATCCACTCAGTAGTACGAATTATGTTCCATGAATTCTAGAACTTCAAACTCAGGTTACACAACTCATAACTCATGTATTCATGTTTTATAGCATGCTAAGTTCCCATGACTTATGCTACACACTTAATAATCAGCGAACTTTAGACTATGTCATGTATATCCTCAGTTTTGATCTATGTAATGAATCCATAATATTGATACTTTATTTCTCAGTTCTCAATAAAGTGTCAAGTTATGCATAGTATTGTTTCATGTTCCATCTCCTCATGCTCTAACCTTTCAGTTACTTTTCCCTATGTCAAGCTAGCAATAATGAACATTTGCTTAGATGGGAGAAAGTAAACATTTCTCATTGATGAAAGATTGTTGTATGCTTGTATTAGCTAAGGCAGTAAGTATGAAATAAGGTTGAGGCCGAGTTTTGATATATTTAATGGTTAGTTGAAATTTTGTGTGTTTTCTTAGGGTAGTGCATTGAAGTTGTTAATGATAGAGGTTTGGAAGATATATGGAAGATGCTTTTATGGGTCGTGGTTTAGAAGTACATATGTGGTTATGATAATAGGCTTGAATTCCATGTTTGTATATATGTGGATGAATGCACTGCACGTTAGTAAATGTATAGTAAGAGGTTGAATGTAGTTGCTGAAGTGATAATAAGAATTATTCATAAGATGAGAAGTTGCAAAAATGTTGGGTGTATTGAATTCATTGTTCAGTCTAGTATTACAGTGTTATGTGTGCACTTTGTAGATTCGAGTAGGCTTGAACATATTAAGAGAATTTAGTTCAACTCAGACTTCAGTAGGTAGAGTTATCAGTGCCTTTATGAATATTTTTTGTAGCCTCAAGTGAAGTGCAGTTTTAAAGTAGAATGTTTAGTTGAGTATAAGCTTTCAGTATAATTCTGTCTATTTAGCCAGCAGTTCAGTTAGTATTCAGACAAAAAGGCTCCTATGATTTTTCCATCTTCCGATCTAGTTTTACTATTTGATGTGTCATGAATACGGCCATTTTAAGAAAGAGTTTATCCGCATCCATGTAAATTGTGAATCCAGTTCAATCCCTGCATCATGTTTTAGATTCCAGATATTCCATCATGATTCAGTCCATAAGTGCCATGTATATCATATCTATCTTTCCTTAGTATTTCAGCTAAGTCAGTATCATTCGGGGAATGAACTATCCCAAGGGAGAGATGTTGTAATACCCCAATTTTATATGTACTAAACCTCTCAACCTTTATCCATGAAACAAGATCCATCTTGAAGTAATGGGTACTTATAAGTTGACTCTCTCATTTTTATCTCAACCTCATAAGCATTCTCATGTCCTTGCATGTATTCACGAAATCAGTTCAGCCATGTATCAAGTTTCAAAATTGGTCATTTAACTATGTTTCCAGTCATGCATGTTTATTATATGATCTCAGTTCCTTTAGCACTCACAGCTTAACCAATCTCATTCAAGGACGAATGTTCCCAAGGGGAAGATGTTGTAAGACCTTGTAAGATCCTAGCTCAATTCAGCTCACCATAGTATGTTAAAGGGGTCAAAGACTTAGAAAATATCATTAAGTGTTAGGACTTAGTCACTTCTAAATCTCCTAAACCTTGATGATTTTATTTTTGACCTTCTCGATATTGAAAAGTTAATTTTTAAGTGGATTCATGTTCAGGGATGTCAAAGGTACATCTCAGTTGAGTTTTGGAATTTTTAGATAAGCATACGAGCATGTTTGAAAGCCCAAAATAGTAGCACCATCGGGATAAGATCAGATCACGTGACCCAGTCAACTGGTAGGGGTGCCTATAGTAGAGCCATCGATGCGTGCTCTATCGCCCCCTCCCCCCCTTAATTTCTATCTTTCAGTCACTTTTTTCAAGGGTAATTAGGTCTTTTCCCTTTACCCAATTAGTCCATAATACGGGATTAAAGGTCCCAAAATGCAAAATTGATTATTCTATTCAGAATTCTCTCAAAAGAAGGTAACCCTCTCTCAACTCCTCAGTCAGACTATCTTATATAGTTAGTCAATCTATTAGCTATCATTAACAGTCTTCTCGATATTATTTTTCAGATGGTTTTTTAGAACTATGATCTAAATCATATGTTTTAGTATTTAAAATCTTATGGCATTTTTAGTTAAATTTTGCACATGTTCTTGGTTATCAGCTTTTTTGTACTCACGGCAGGTGCCATTTCATGGGTTAGCTTGTGGTCATTTATGACCATAAGCACCATGTGGCATCTAGGGTATATTTTTAAATTCTTACACAAATTCTCTCTAAGGCTCTTGGGTAAAGAAAGGCTAGGATTTAATCTAGAGGATTAATTTAGGGCTTGTACGGGTTATTTCTCTCTATCATCTTTGTAATCTAAGGAAAGTTACTTCTCTCTCATTTTTTGTTCAAACTAAAGACATGTTTTATGAATTGTTTTCATGGCATGATTGTTGTATGGTTTTAGGTTTTCAATTATTTGTTAGGGGGTCTTAGTTATAAATGCTTGGTTATGGTTTTCCTATGTTTAATTATGGATTACATTCTTTAATGGTGTTTGGACAATTGATTGCATAGGAATGGTTAACTGGTAATTGGTTTTGGTTTTGGAAACACTATGCCCCCAACATGTTTGATAAAATGCCTATGAGAATACTTTTACTATAGTGTTGTACTTTTATTGGAACTATTACATGGTATAACTTGGTAATGTCCCTAAATGGAATAAATGGTTTGGAATGGTTAAATGGTAAGGTTTGGTAGTCATGGTTATGGTTAATTAAAAATCCTTATAGGGTACCAGGGAATCTCGCAAGAAAATTTAATAATGGTATAGTTTTTGGGTACAAGGGAATCCTCTAAGTCAACTCAATAATGTAATCTATGGGTACATGGGAATCGCTTATTCATAAAAGGTTGGCTAAGGACATTACTTGCAAGCTATAGTGTCAATGATGATACCACTTATAATAGCCTTGGTTAATAATAAATGGAATGGTCTTGGTTGTGTGGTAACAATTTTAATTAGGAAATAATGGCGAGGTGTGATATTTAATTGTAAAGGTGTGAGTCTAATGAAAGAATACTAGAAACTCATGTTTGCTGACATGAGAATTGGTCATGATGACCATAAGGGGTACATAGGAATCCCCTAAGTTACACTTATATATATGTATCATAGAGAGCAAAGGGTACTTGGGAATCCCCTTATCTTATGGTATCACCAGTTCATGTGGCTACACACATCGGGGCTCATTTAGGGGGTTACATTGGACCCATATAGCCCATGGGTGGTTCTGGACGGTTAAGCTACACATACCCAGGTTAATGGTTTTAAGACATGCTAAATCTGATTCTCTTTCCCAATATGGTTATACATATATGTATGGTTATGAATGCATTTGGTTGGTTTACTTGATTTTAAAGGTTGGCATTATTTTATCCTTAACTTGTGTACTTGCTAGCATTCATCCGCTAACCCATCTTCGGGCAGTTGTATCCCCACGCGATATAGGAACCTACTATTTTACTCCTCCTACTTAGTGATTGGATTTAAGATTATCTATTGGATTGAAGTGGTGAGCTTCCATATTTGGAAAGGCTCTATTTCATATTATAGATGTCTTTATTTACTTTTGTCATTTTATGGATATTGTTTTTTCTATGGTTGGGGGCATGTCCCAACTGGATATTGTTTTTCTTTTAGTTAGAGGCTTTGTGGAAATACTATAGGTTGGAATGGGAGGTGTCCGTATTGGTATCATCCTTAGTATTTGCATTGGTATTAGGGATGATACCATTTGACTGAATTTATGATTATTCCATCCTTTTATGTTATGTTATGGTTAGGAACTTTGTTATTGCTTTGGTTCTGGTATGGTTATTAGTTGGGTACTGGATGGGTGGACTTGTATGGGTTAGTACATTTATGTTATCTTGTTATATGTTTGAAATTCGTCTGACTCAGGGTATGTGTATTTGGAGGTTGGTGTGGATAATATAGGTGGTCCTTAATCCTCGTTGGACTTAGGATGCTCATTACGATAAATCCCTGGTTTGGGTTATATCATAAATTTTTCTCCAAGATTGATCTTCGATCCGGGTATCATCGGCTAAAAATTAGAGAGATGGATATTCCTAAGGCTGCCTTCTGTACCTGATAAGGGCATTTTTAGTTCTTAGTCATTTCTTTTTGTTGACTAATTCCCTGGCAGCATTTATGGACTTGATGAATAGGGTCTTCCATCAATTTCTAGATTCTTTTGTCATTGTGTTCATAGACTTTATTCTGATGTACTCTAAAAGTGAGATGGATCATGTCGATCACCTTTGCATTGTATTGTAGACCCTAAAGGAGCAATAGTTGTATGCTAAATTTTTGAAATGTGAATTCTGGTTAAACTTTGACACTTTTTTGGATATGTCATTTCTAGTGAAAGGATCATGGTGGATCCACAAAAAGTTATAGTGATTAAGAAGTGACCTAGACCTATAACTCCAACCGATATTCAGAGTTTCTTAGGTTTAGCTGGTTATTATGAAAGGTTTGTGGAAAGTTTCTCTTCCGTAGCTACCCGTTGACTAAACTGACTTAGAAGAAGGTAAAGTTTTTGAGGTATAATGCTTGTGAGGATAGTTTTAATAAGCTAAAAGATAAGTTGACTTCTACTCCAATCTTAACTTTGCTCGAAGGTACGGATGGATTTGTGGTCTATTATGATACATCCCGTATGGGGCTCGGTTGTGTCTTTATGCAGCATGGCAAGGTGATAGCTTATGCCTCTAGACAATTGAAGGTGCATAAGAAGAATTATTCGACTCATGATTTGGAGCTATTGGTTGTGGTGTTCGCATTTAAAATTTGGTGTAACTATTTGTATAGAGTTCATGTGGATATTTTTTTTGACCATAAAATCCTGCAATATATGTTTAATCAGAAAGAGTTAAACGTCAAGCAAAGTAGATAGCTCAAGCTCTTAAGGATTATGACATGAGTCTTTACTACTATCCAGGTAAAGTCAATGTGGTTTCTAATGCTCTTAGTAGGTTATCCATAGTGAGTCTAGCTTATATGGATGAGGGAAAGCTAGAATAGGTGAAAGGTATTCACCATTTGGCTAACCTTGGAGTTCGTCTCTTGGACTCTAATGATGGTAGTATGTTTATGAAAAAGGTGGCATAGTCGTCCCTAGGTGCTGAGGTAAAGGAGAAACAAGTGTTAGATCAAATCCTGATGAGGATCAAGGGTGATGTAGGTGGGAAAAAGGTAATGGCCTTTAAGATTAGTAGTGATGGTACCTTGCGGTACCAAGAGAGGTTATGTGTTCTCTACATAGATGGTTTCCAAAAGAGTATCTTAGCCGAGGTGCATGAATCACGTTATGCTAGTCATCCTCGACGAAAATGTATCATAACCTTAAGAAGATGTATTGGCGGAATAATATGAAGATGTGGCTAGTCTTAGCTACCTATGTGGAAGTAGGAAGTGAAAAACATAAAATTTTCTATCGGTTTTCCTTGGTCTTGAAATCAGTTTGATTCAATTTGGGTCATCATGGATAAGATGTCAAAGTTGGCTTATTTCTTGGCAGTGAGGACACATTTTGTGAAGAGGATTATACAAGGTTGTACCTCAAGTCATTATGAAGTTGCATGGGGTGCCTGTTTCTATTATCTCTGATTGTGGTACGCATTTTTCATCATACTTTTAGTGGTCATTTCAGAAAGGTATGGGAACCAAGGTGATTCTTAGTATTGCTTTCCACCCATAGTTCGATGGGAAATTGGAAAGGACTATTCATACATTGGAAGATATGCTTAGAGCTTGTGTGATTGACTATGGAGGTAGTTGGGTTGAAAATTTGCCACTTATAGAGTTTTCATATAACAATAGCAACCACTTTAGCATTGGGATGGCTCCGTTTGAGGCCTTGTATGGTAGGAGGTATAGGTATTCTAATGGATGGCTTAAGGTTGGTGAGGCAGAGATGTTTGGCCTGTATTTGGTTCACCAAGCCATAGAGAAGGTGAAGGTGATTCAGGAATGGCTTAAAGCTTCCCAAAGTCGCCAGAAGTCCTATGCAGATATGAGGCATGGGGAGTTAGAGTTTGAGGTTGGGGATAGGGTGTTCTTAATGATGTCTCCTATGAAGGGATTGATGGTGTTTGGGAGGGAGAGGAAGCTTAGTCCTCGATATGTTGGGCCGTACACAGTTTTAACAAGGGTTGGTAATATTGCATATAAATTGGAATTGCCTACAATTTTGAGCTGCATTAACCCAGTATTTCATGTGTCTATGTTGAGGAAGTGTATGGGTGATTCGTCACAAATTATGCCTTATCAAGGATATTGGTATTTTGTATCCTTATCTTATGAGGAGGTCCTAGCGGAAATCTTTTATCAGAAGGTTTGTCGATTGCGGACCAAGGACATAGCTTTGGTAAAGGTTCTATGAAGGAATCACAAGATTGAAGAGGCTACTTGGTAAGTTGAAGAAGAGATAAAGTCCATGTATCCATCTTTCTTTTTCAATCCAAAAATCATGCGTAAGGTATTTGTTATTCTTAACATCTTTCTTTCCTAACTTAGTTAAAGGTCAGAGTAGAGACGTTTGGAGTTTGATCGTACTAGTCAATGCTTTGTCCCATCATTCGGGGATGAATGATCCAAGTGGGGGAGAATTTAAACACCTTGGGTTTTGGCCCTTTGAAATTTCCTAAGCTTTGAGCTCACTGCACCTATTGACTATCTAACCATATGATTTGTATGGTATGGGTATAGTTCAAGTGACCCAAATTATTAGGTGTCTAGTTGATGGTGGTTGGGGTTCTGTTATGGTTACATCTTGGTAGTATGGGTCATTAGGGGTGGTGATGGGTCATTAGGATGATCCTTCATCAAATCAGAAACTTTGTGACTTGAGTTGGCTCTGAGTACAAGTGGCTCACTAAGAGCCGTAAGGATAGGGTACGAGTGGTATAGTTGAATTGTATGTTGTCCAGTGTCAATCCCTTTGGATTCTATCTTGGGTACAACAAAGACATACGAGTTGTATGGTTTGGTAACAAGTGGGATCAGGGAGTCATATGGTGGACAGTGTGTTGGTATCCAACTCATTGTATTAGTGACAACTCAATGATATGATTCGTATGTTGTGGTCACGAGTCACGGGATCGACTCATAACCACCTAAGGTATTTTTACAGTTTTAAATTAGGGGAATTCTGGACATTTCCCCTTTTAACTTCCTTTGACATCACGACTTAAAACACCTTTTGGGACTTCATTAACCTATTATTCCCAATCATACACCCTTAAAATCTCTCTCAAACTCTCTTTGAAGCAAAGGGCTACGATTTCATCCAGATAATCAATTAAGGCTTTCAAGGGTGGCTTCTCTCTGTCTTCCTTGGTGTCTAAGGAATGTTACTCTTCCCTCACTATTACTTTACAAAGATCATGTATTTTAGTGTATGGTTTACATGGTATTATTATGGTTTTGCAATAAAGGTTGGGGGTTTTGGATGTTCATGGTTGAATATTATTTCTCATGGTTTAATTATGGTTTTCCTTGTTTAAATTATGGTTTTTCACATATGGGTGGATGGGAATGGTGATTTAATTAAGGGGATCATAGTTGATCCCTAAATTTGATGATTTTGGCTCTGCTAATAGCATGCCCTCAACCTGTTTGTGAAATTGTCAATGAGAATGATTTTTCACATAGTTTGACTATTCTTGAATCCTTGCATTGTATAAATGGTTAAAGAAATATGAATTGGTTTTGGTTGGTTTCATAAGGTTTTTGAAAGGCCTTAGTTGCCATGGTTTGATTATAAATGGTTTTGGTTGATAAGAAATGATAGAGTCTAATTTGGTTTAATGGTTTATACGGCATAAGGTAATAGACTTGCAAGCTCTAATTTTGGTATGACGATACCAATGGTTAATTCCTAATAAAAGATTCCTTGGTAAATGGTTGCAAATATGTAAATGATTTAATATGGGATAAAAGGTGGTTAAGTATCAAAGTTGTGAAAGGTGGGGATCCTGGGGAGACCAACACTAGAAACTTATGTTTGCTTATGTGAGGGTAGTCTTGGTGACCGTGTTTATGATGTCACACTTTATATTTTTGAGATGTGCTAGTCATCTCAGATTCTTTTCTCTGGTCGTGTGTCCAACACACACTGGGGCCTTTTCAGCAGGGGGAGCTAAACCCATATAGACCTAGGTGGTTTTATGCAGCAATAAATACCCATGCGATGAAGGAATTGGCCATATTACACTTCCTCCTTCTCAGTGACTTGGATTCGGGGACAGCTTTGAGTCAGAATAAAGTGGTGAGATTCCATATTCCCAAAGGCTCCATTTCATGCTATGGACTTCTTTTCATTATTGTTGTTTCATTGGTTTTGGTTTTGGCTATGGTCGGGGGCATGTCCCGACCAGATGTTCTTTGATTCTGGTTAGAGGCTTTGTCAGACTACTATGAGCATGGGAAGTGTCGCTATTATTGTAAGCCTTGGTATTTGTATTGGCATTGGGATTGGTAATGGTTGGACATTGGGTTGTGGCCATTTGGTTATGATTATATACTTGCTCTATGGCCTTTAGATTATTATTATTTTATCTGGTTATATGTTTAGAATTCATCCGACATGAGGTGCAGGGTGGTCAATGGGGAGGGGTATTGGGGTGGTGTCCGGTCCTAGTTGAACTTGAGATACCCGACATGATTAGGACCTAGGTTGGGTCGTGTCATATCAAGTGTGACCTTAACACATGGTTCTATTGACCCCCATACCGGCAAATGTGGGTTTCAATATCAGTCCCCTCGGGACCTCCACCTTCCACAGTGAGCTACACAACCCTCTTTAATCCCAAATTAAAACCGTTTACACACATTCTCATTCATTAACCGAGGAGTCTTTGAATTAGGCATTTACCTTTGGTATCATCATACCAATTAAAGTTAAGCTTGCAAGTCAAATCTATTATGTAATTCTAAAACTAATTATCCAAAATTACTCCAAAGTTCTAATTTTAAACTAATCTGTGGCCACCAAGGCCTTTCATAAATAAATTTAAGTTCCATTAACCTTTTATGCAATACAAGGCTTCAAAGTTATGTACATTATATGTATATCCATGTTCCAAAACCAATTTCACTAGTTGGGTTGAGGTTAAAGCCAATTCCAAACCATTAAATCATAAAGCTTGGGGAAACCCATGTTCCCCATTCTAATTCCCACACCTATGCATTTAATTAGTTCAAAATCATGAAAATATAGCACAACAATCAATTCAAAACTATGGGAATTCAATTCATGTAATAACCATTTCAAACCCCTTAACCTATCTTCAAAATCCAAAAATTAAACCACATGGATGACAATTAAATACATGTTTCTATATAAAATCAATTTAGGGAATAATACATTCCTTTTTTATGGAAGGAATTCAGGGAAAAGCTTAAATCCTTAACTTTGAAGATTTAACCCTATATTGGAATTTATATGAACACTTGAACTCGTTTCCCATACCTTTGATGAAAAAATTAGTAGGAAAACATTGCCAAGAAAGTTGAATTTGAAGCCTTGGAAGTTGAATTTTTTTAGAAGAACCCTTATCTGGTGTTCCTAGGAATTTGGGAGGAGAGGGATATGTCAGGTAAGAAGTAAGTCAATGCTAGAGGTAGTGAATCAATCATAAGAGATTATTAAAAAAGTTTGTTTCTTTCCCGAGTAGGGTAAGGTATTGACCTAAGGCAAGGTTGACTTATCCCACTCTAGTATTGGTAGAAAGCCTCTTTCCGAGTAGTCTCATAGGTAAGTAGAAAGAAGTTGCATCGAAAAGATGGGTTAGTCACCTAGTGGCATCCTAAATCTAATCACTTCACTCCCTATGAAAGTTGGGCCTTTGGGGTTATGGGATGATGAAATCATGCTAGTATTTGTTATAGGATGATTTAGGACATAAATGACTAGTTTGCCAATAAAAAACATAATAGAAATATAGGTTTTAGTATCTCTAGGAATAGAGGTATGGCATGCCATTAATGGGAAGCATATAGGGCGTACCACACTCTTATCATCGAGCACAGAGGACGTGCCACGCCCTTATGTCGCACCCTCACTGGTTCCTTATGAATAAGCTCATAACTTTTTACTTGGGTATCGGATAAAGACAAATTTGTGATGCTAAAAAGAGGACGTGATTATCATTAATTTGGGGGATATTGAGCTCTAAAATTCCATATTCCAGATGTTATACACGTTTAAAGTTTACCCTGGTAGGATCGAATACCAAAATTTGGTCGATAATAAAAGTTCTTAACTCAACCTCGATCTAAGTGCTTTCTATGATTATTCTTCCCCTCAAAAGTACTTTACACACTAAGTAAATTATCAGGACAATTATATTTATATATAAATCATTGGTTTTAAGTTTAGACACATAGGAATAGTGGTTCGAATTTTAGCCCAAAAACATAGGGTGTTACATTTGGGTATAGTGATATCTTCTGATGATTAGAGGAGGTTTTATAGATTTAGTTATTTGGCTCCACCAGAGTTTAGTGGAGTGATTGGAAAGGATTCTTATAAGTTTTGATTGACTTCTAGGAGAAGTTACATAATCTTAGATCCCCTGAGTCATACCGAGTTGCTTATACACCTATCAGGTGACGGATCTAGCTAAGGATTAGTTGAGCTATTTATCCAGTTATAGTCCTTCCGATTTGATTGTTGTGACTTGTATCAAGCTTTCTGAGTCTTTTTGGAGAGATTTATATCATATAACTTGAGATATCAAATAGGTGATGATTTTGATTATTTGGAGTAGGTCTCCCTGACAATTGTTGAGTATGAGGCACATTTCTATACTCTATCTAGGTATTCAACTAATAGCATTTCTACTTAGTTAGAGAGGATCTGTAATTTTATGAAGGGGTTAAAGGGTCCTTATCAATTGGCTATTAAAGGGTCCTTATCAATTGGCTACTACCTTTATGGTTGTTTCAGGGGCTTCTTTTTAGAGTATATTAAACATGCCAAGTTGACCGGGTCTATTACTCAGGCTACTCGAGGAGGCAGTAAGAGGAGCACCATTAGAGTGAATTTAGTGGTCCCGCTTCTTCCAGTAGTTATTTCTTGAGTAGGTTTTTGTGGTTATCATGGTATACCGGTTTAGACCGCTATACAGAAAATGGATGGCAGACATTTAGGATTTCTGGCTTTAGGTATTCAGGCATTAGGTCATACTAGTAAAGGTTTCAATTTCAGTTCTTGGGCTAGGGTGGTCATCCTAGTTCATATATGCCCCCTCAGATTGAGTCAGGTCCTAGAGGGTTTCTTGTATGTGATGTAGTTGGCCATTTGTCCAAGTACTATCCCCAATATATATATATGAACCCACTCAGCAGATTTTATAGCTTAAGCTTTTCCCTATTCTAATTTTTTTAGTGAGAGGTGATTTACAAAGTGGTTGGGGTGGTGTTAGTGGATCTATAGGTGCTAGAGCTACTCAATTGTTCTGATGATTGAAATATATGAAACACACAATTATTTTATTAGCTTCTCTATCTCCTTTCTAAACTATATTTTCTACATGGTATGTACATAGCAAAATAATTTCACTTAGCTACTTTCCTTGAGTCTTTTTTCTGATGTGCAGGATGAGTCCTTAAATGCAGCTGGTGCTATCAATGCAGGGGAAGTGTAACACACTTCTCCACAATGGATTAAGTTTTATGTTCACCAGCATGTTCACCAGTCTCAATTTGTAGTGGAGGAGTGTGTGTTACTTCTCCTGAAATTGATAGCACCAATTGCATTTGAAGACTTACCTTGCATATCATAAAAAGACTTAAGAAAAGTAGCTAAGTGAGTGAAATTATTTGGAGCGGGTTGTTTTGGTTGGACATAGGTAAGTGTGTTTTCATCAAAGATCACATATGTAGAGACAAACACTCTCCTAGTTGATGGTTGGTAACACCTGTAGCCTTTGTATAGACTATTATAACCAATAACCACATAAAGATAAATTTTTGGTGAAAACTTCGTCTCATCTTAAGATATGAATAATACTGCAACAAAAGACCTTTAAACTTTTGTAATATTGTTGTAATCTAGTGATGTTCCATGAAGCTTAACAAAAGGTATCTCATTTTTCAAAACTGAGGATAGAAGTCTATTTATTAGAAACACTGCTTTGAGAAAGGAATCTACCCAAAGGAACAATGGCAGATTTGCATGAAAAACCAGTATTAGCATAGTTTCTACGATATGTTTGTGCTTCTTTTTATAAATTCCATTTTGTTTAGGAATATGTGGGCAAGACAATTGTCTGATAATGCCATAATTTTCCAAATGTTTGACTAACAAATTATTGATAAACTCTCCACCACCGTCACACTAGAAAATCTTAATTGGTTTGGAAAATTATTTTTCAACTATTTTTTAAAACTTAAGAAAGATGATATAACAAGGTGTACCTTGTATTATTATCAACAAAAAATACATACTATTTCGTATGTTAAGAGGAGGAATCTTTCAACAAACAGTACATGCTCAGATTAGTTATGAAGGTGATGGTCTATCAAAAAGCAATCATGATTAGATTAATGATATTTTCTAGAAAGTAGAACATATGGTGAGAGAAAGAATCATGAGAGTTTGGAAGATCAAGACTCTACAGAAATACAGCCAGAAGATGATTTGCCAAAATAGTTCAACACAACGAACAAGTAGAATATTGGAGAAGCACCACCTCTTCAAACCACAAAATATGCCTCAAAAGCAAAAACATCTGATAGTGCTAGTGGGCATCACATGGTGACAAGGTCAAAGAGTAAATAAGTTGCACCTCCTATAACCTTGATAGCAGCAAATAGAGTAGCAAACATTGGGCCTATAACTATACATAAAGCGATATACTACCACACTAATATACAGCCATAAAGGAAGAAATGAAAGCCTATACAAAAATCAGACAAGGATTTTAGAGCCTAGAATTAATGATATGAAGGTGGTTGGATCAAGGTGGGTATTCAAGAATAAGCTCAAGTATGATGGTTCTATAGATAGACACAAATCCAAATTGATTGCCAAGGGGTACTCACATCTTCATAGGATTGAATTTGAAGAGATCTTTAGTCCTATGGCCAACGCCACAAGTATAAGAGTGGTGTTATTAAAGGTTGTCAGATTACACTTGCCCATTATACAGCTTGATGTCAAAAATGCACTATTGTATGGGATACTCCAGGAAGAGGTCTATATGATACAACCACCAGGCTTTATTGACCCACAATATCCATATCATGTATGTTCCTCGATAAAAGCATGGTATGGAATTAAGCAGACTAGGGCCTGGTTTGATATATTCAGCTAACACTTACTTTATTTTGGGTTCAAATACAAAAAATCATACTTATCATTATTTTTCCTTCACCACATAAAAGGTACTATCCTTTTCCTTCTATATCCAGATGATATAGTAATTACATAAAGCTTTCTTGCACATATCTAAGAAGTAATTAAAGAACTTGGAAAGGATTTTGCAATGAAGGATCTTATCCAATTGCATTTCTTTCTTGGGGTTGAGGTTATATGCTTTGATGGTAGTATTCATCTTAATTAAAGAAAGTATGCTACAGAACTACTTAAGAAGATTGATATGCCCATCGACAGACCAGTGAGCAAACCATTTGCACAAAAGCATGGTTTCCTAGAAGCTAAAAAAATTTCTTCCAATGCTACATTATACATGAGTATTATTGGAATTCTTCAGTGTCTCATTAAAAAGACCAGATATCACTGATACAGTGACTTTGGTTATCTAATTTATACAAACTCCTAATAGTGAGCATTTTAAAGTTGTTGAAAGAATCCTAAGGTATGTCAAAGGCTCAGCTCAACTTGGACTTAAACTGATTTCACCTTGAACTCTAAGACTGTATAGATACTTGGATGTAAATTAGGAGGTTATGCTACAACAAGAAGGTCAACTGAAGGGTATTCAATCTATTTAGGTGCTCACTATATTTCCTAGACCTCTAAGAAGTAGCAAATAGTTGCAAGATCAAGTGTTGAAGCAAAGTATAGGGCAATGGCATCAACTGTACTAAAAATCACTTGGATAACTTATATTCGTTGATACATGGGTGTCTCACTTTCCATAGTTCCAATATTATTTTATGATATCAGTGCATTACACATGACTGTGAATCCCTATATACAATAGAATAAAGCATGTTGAGATGGATTATCACTTTATTAGGGAAAATATGGCTAGAGGCTAAATTATTACATATTTTATTTAATCTTAAGATCAGCTAACTAACATCCACACTAAGGCATTAACCAAGAAATAATTTTTAGATTTTCAAAGCTGTCTAGGAGTGTATGATCCTCTTCCCAATAGCTTAAGGGAAAGTGTTAGAAACTAAGATATAATTGACTAGTTAGCATAAAACTGTGTTAGCTAAATGTGTTATCTGTTAAGACTATATAAAATAGTATTATTAGGACTCTGTGATTCAATATGAATATACCACATATTGTGATTGTAGTATTAGTAATTGGATAGGACTCTGATGATCACAAGATGAATAATTTTATATACCTACATTGCCTACTTAAAGGGCATTATTATGATGATTGAAATATATGAAATACTCCAACATTTTTTTATCTTTGATGTCTCCTTTATGTATTGTATTTTCTATAAAGCAATGCCCTTACAACGTTCATGGAGTTTATGAACTGAGTATTCTAATCGTATCTATACTCTTTTGTGATTATATTTATAGATGACATCTTTATTTATTTTAAGATGATCATGTGAAGCATTTGAGGATTGTACTCTAGAGGTTTCTTTATGAGAAGTTATATGCTAAATTTTTTTAGTGTGAGTTTTGGTTGGAGTCTATCTCTTTCTTAGGTCATGTGGTAACCAAGGATAGCATTATAGTTGATCCAACCAAGATAACAATGGTTTTGTGATTGGGCTACACCTACTTCTCCAGTAGAGATTCAAAGTTTCATTGGTTTGGCATATTATTATTGGTGCTTTGTAGAGGGCTTCTCATCTATTATAGATCCTTTGACCAAATTGACTCAGAAAAATTGGTATTTTAGTGATCGAATGCATGTGAGAAGAGCTTCTAAAAGCTTAAAGAGTTGTTGACTTTAGCCTTTATTTTGACTTTAGCCAATAAAGTTGTGGGTTTTACCATACTTTGTGATGGTTTGGGTATTGGTTTAGGGGTTGTGATAATGTATTAATGTAAGGTGATTACTTATTCCTATCGTCAGTTGAATACCCAAAAATAAAAATTACCTTACCTATGATTTGGAGTTGACAGTCGTGGTGTTTATGTTAAAGTTGTAGAATCATTACTTGTATGAAGTACCTTGTAATATTTTCTCAGATAATCATAGCTTTTAGTTCTTCTTCAATCAATGAGATCTTAATATAAGGTCACGTCATTGGCTTGAGTTGCTTAAGAATTATGACCTAACTATTCTCTATCATCTGTGTAAAGCTAATGTGGTTGCAAATATTGAAGTCAACTAGATGGGTAGTTTAGCTAATCTCTTGACCCAAGCATGGCCTTTATCCTTATAGGTTCATTCTTTAGCTAACCAGATGGTTAGGCTTGATATTTTGACACACAAGCATGTTTTAGCCTTTGTTGATGCTAGATCTTCTTTGATAGAGTAGATTTAAGCTCACTAATTTGATGATAATAGTTTGAGGGTGATTCAAGATAAGGTGTTGAGTGACGAGGATAAGTTAAATCTTTTGATTTGATGGTGTTTTGAGGATTAGAGGGTGAGTTTGTATGTTAAGAGCTGGTGGATAAGTGAGATTGATTTTGGAGAAAATACATTATTCTGGATTTTTTATCTATCCAGAGGTAACCAAGATGTATCATTATTTGAAGCAATGTTATTGGTGGGGTGGTATGAAGAAGGATGTAGCAGACTTTGTAGCTCATTGCTTGTGTTATCAGTAAGTGAAGGTGAGTATCTAAGATCAGGTGGTTTGCTTTAGAGATTATCCATTCTTTAGTCGAAGTGGGAGTAAATCACTATGGACTTTGTAAGTAGCTTGACTCATAATTCTCATGGTTCTTATAATATTTGGGTTATCATGGATCGATTTACCAAATGGGACTAATTCCATATATATTTAGATCTCTTTCAGTATTAAGAGGTTAGCTTGTATCTATGTTTGTGAGATAGTTCATCTTTATGGGGTAACCATGTCTATTATTTCTGGTAAAGGCTCAGTGTTCACTTTTAGATTTTGGCAGATATTTGATAAGAAATTGGTTACTCATTTTGACCTACTCAAGTTTACTTTAGCATAACTTTCCACTCGAGACCAATGGATAGTAAGAGTGGATTATTCAGGTTATAGTGGATATACTCCACGCATGTGTCATGGACTTTGGAGGTCTGTGGGAGTAGCATTTATCCTTAGCATATTTTTCTTATAATAATAGCTACCATTCGAGTATTGAGAAGACACCTTTCAAGGCATTGTCGATCTCGTATTAGCTGGTTTGAGAATTTTGAGGTTAGACCAGGACAGGGTTCAGGTGATTTAGGATAGGCTTTGGGCAGCCCTGAGTAGGCTAAAGGTTTATGCGGACCACAAGTTTTTTGCCTTGATATTTAAGATTGCTGATTGAGTCTTTATTTATATATTTACCATGAACGGTGCGATGTGGTTTGAGAAAAAAAGAGAACTTAGCTTGAGGTACATCGGGCCATTTGAGATTCTTCGAACAATTGGGGAGGTTACTTATGAGTTAGCCTTACCTCTATACTTTTCATCCTTTCATTAAATTTTTCATGTATCTATGATTCAACGCTATTTTGTATGAGTCTCACATGCTTTGTTGGGACTCAGTTCAGTTGAATGAGAGGTTGATATTTGTAGAGGAGTCTATGTCTATTTTGGCCAAAGATGTTAGATGGTTGTATTCTAGACATATTTTTGTGGTTAAGGTTTAGTATATACAACATCCTATTGAGAAGTCTACTTAGGAGGTCAAGTCTGACATGCATAGTAGTTATCATCAGCTCTTTACCAATTTAATATTTCCTTGCCTTTTAGTCCAAGGGCGAATAAGAATCTTAGTGGTGGATATTGTGATGACCTGATTTGTGAAATTTTACTTTTGATGTGATTTGACCATTTTTCCTTTCTAGTTTTGACATATTTATCTTAAGGTATGGGATGGTTGGCATAGTTTTTGATGTAATCAGGAATGATTTGGTAAAATATGTAATTTTTAGAGGCTTTAAAATCCATATAGTTGACTTCAGTCAATATTTGTTGTTTTGAGTGTTGGATGGCAATTTGGATAGTTCCATTAGGTTTGGTAATATGAACTTGGGTTATTAGCGAGGTTGGTACAGGGTCGGAGCCTTTAGTTTGTATTTCGATCCTCTATTTTAAAAATTAGTAAATTATACCTTTAAGGGATTCCATGGGGTTAATTTATTGAAAATGATCTATTTTCAAAAATCCAACATTTCCAATGAGTTTGGAACATCGAAAATAGCCTGGTAGCATATATGATTTATTTATGTAGAGTATCGATCAAATCATGAGGGTTTATTTGGAGTGTTGATGGCTTTCACCAATATCAATACATGTTGATATCTAGGGTAGCCACTTTAGCGGCAAAAGGTCATGTAAGCGGCATTCGCTTTAGCAGCACTTAACCACTTAAGTGATGGCCAGTCTAGTGGCTTTTTCATTTTATTAACTCCAATCCACTTAAGAAATGGTCCCTTAAGTGGTCAAATAGCCTCTTAAGTAGCCATCGCTAGTATACAAACTCTATTTTCACAATTTTCCACTATTTTTGGACTTTGAGCTTCAGGTTTGAGTAATTTTTAGGGTTTTCATCACCATTTGAGCTTGGTTAAGCTCCAAGACCTTAACTTTATTACTTTACATTGAATTATAATCATCAAAATAATCCTTAATCTTTTTTTTAACATGGAATTTTGATGATTTTTTTTTTGAAAAAGATTCAAAATAATTTTTGTTTGTTTTGGACCACGTTTTTAACTTGTTTTTGCACGATTTTTCAACTATAGATTCCTTTTACCTTGGGGAATGTATTTATAAAATAAAATTTTAGTTTTATCTCTTTCATTTTTTAACTCATTTTGGATCCATCTTAAATATGAGTTATATGGATATCATTAGATTTCTTTTTAACATGTAGATGCTATATTTGAATATTGCAGTTGATTACGAGTCCGTTCACAAGGGAAAGGTTTCATGATGAAGGATTTTAGGATTAGATTTCGACGCTTTGAGATTGGTTATGGATTAACTTCCTTCAGAAAAGGCTGGGTAGTTCATGAATAAGTAAGGCATGCTATGGGTTGGAGAAAATAACTATGATGTGTGATTTTTAAGCTATTATATATTGTGTGATGCTTGTATGGGTGATTATTTTTTGTTTTTGGTGACTTATGATGTTTCATATTACGAGTTGTTGTGTGGGGTCTTTATTTGAAATCATTGGCTTTATTTGTGCATTTGACTTCCTTGTTTCTTAATGTAATGCCCGTGAAGGGGCTTGAATAGATATTACAGACCTTATTTAGCAGTGTTTACTTTTATCATGATATAAATGTTTGAGCTATGAATCGATATGATATTAATGATGTTTTACATGCATGTTTATTCCAATGGTGCCCAACTATAACTGATATTATGAATTATTGACATATAGAGTTGATTTTTGAGCTCACCTGTATGCGTATTGAAAAGATTGGATATCATCATACTAATTTAATAGTGAGCATTATATACTCATTGCATATATAGACATTTATGAGATATTGGTACCATTCAGGAACATTGATTTGGAAAAGAAATGTGACACTTTTAAAATGCCTAGATCGAGGGATGTGTCAATCGGGTAGATTCGAGAAATGAAATTAAGATTGGTAGAACTTTGAGATAGTATATCAGTTGTGAACCTCCCATTGATCTTATTTTAGGAACATTAAGGCTCGATATTTAACACCCCAAAAATGGGTCCCGAGACGTCACACGGCGCTTAGGGTCACAAGTGACCCCAAGCTAACCTTTCTACAGGCAAACTCATAAGCGACTGAATAAAATGCATAAATTTGTACAATATCAGCGGAAGATGACTCTTTTCTGAATCTGATCAATACAAAACTGAATTCACATGATTATAACTCTGCTTTTACAACGAAAACTAAAACTGAATACATTAACTCTATTGACTGTCTATGAAGACTCTACTAAATACTGACTATAGATAGAAAGGACGTGACACCAACTATTACTAATCAATACATAAGAATAAGAGAGTAAAGGAAAATAGTAAATCTAATTGAAGTCCCCGAAATAGGAGGACTCATCATCTGCTGGCAGGAATTTGCATCTATCTGATTTTGACTGCACATACTATAACTTGTACCTATATTATGAGACAATGTATCACATAGACTTATATGTAGATTAGCACTTTGAGGATGTACTAAGTATATGGGGGTGCAATGCAATAAGTAAACAATATCATCAATCTTTATAGAAAATATGCATGCTGATATAAATGACTCACATAGCTTGAGTAAAAGTTGAAATCTGAATCTCATAAATCATGTATAATGAAGCATAGAGTACAAATCTCATGAGTCATTCTATTTACTTCTAAAATCTAAATTCTCCATCTTATTCTCAATACTTGAAGGCTAAAGGAAATTTAAACAATACTTTCAAACACATACTTTTATCTCATGGAGAGTAAAACTTCTTTGAATCTCAAGGACTCAGGACTCTTTCAAACTTTAAGACTTGGGAACTCTGTGACTCTTAGAATTACATAACTTTGGACACTCGGGAGTTTCTTCTAACCGACATAAACCATGTGAGATACATGGAGTCCAATGTATTATCCTCCTAAGGAAGAAACCATACGTTGGGGAGAGGTATCATACTCTTGTCAGGGAGTATAACCTCAACTCAGTGATCACTATCTTGGCCTTAGGCCTATAAATCTCAGTCCTACGGTGGCATGTAGTTCTGGGGTATGAGACCTGGGAATCATACCCAAATCGATTCAAAATACTACTCTCATCTCAGCTCAGAACTCTTAGGAAATCCATCTAAAAGAACTCAAGGGTCTATACTGAAGACCAACTTGTATTACTATTTGTTTTGATAGAATATCATTGTAGATTCCAACTCTATTAGGACCAAAAAGGTCAAATATTTCTCAAAAATCTCAAAGTACTCAAATCATAGGTGCTTATAGCACAAAAGTTCATCAAATTGAAATTCTCAAGTAGGGCTTAGTGTCCCATAGTTCAAACTCAAGTTTAGACTCATCACTTGTACTTATGACTCAAAATGTAAAGCTTTAATGCATCAAAATCATATTTAAACTTCATGCTCAACCATCATCTTAAAAAGCTTACAATCATCTAATCAAGATGTTGGAAAAATAACTCATAATATGAATTTCATGATTTCAACATCTCAAAATTCATGCTTTGATAATAAAACATTCATAATCATCTTAAACTCTGGAAAATCGGAAATAGTCCCAAAAATATAAAAAAAATCATGTAATTCAACTTTTAAACCATGGGAAATCACATTATCTTGCAAATAATGGTAATGGGTATAAACCCTAACTTGATGTTCATGGAAATCATAGTAAAATTCAGAAATTTATATCTTAAAAGAAGTTTTTGCGCACAATCACACAAGGATTATTTTTGTTCAAACCCCGCATACCTTACATTGATAAACTTGGATTAACAACTTGCATTTGAGATGTTATTGGAACTCTTGAATGAGGGTTATTGAAGTTTTTGACTTGGGGGTCTTGAATCTTGACTCAATTTGAAAAAACTATGCTGAAGTCTTGAGTTTCTCTAAAGAGGATTTGGATGCTTAGGTTTTTTTTTTTTTGAAGCGAATGAGGATTTAGGGCATAAAGAGCTTCGTAATTTGAAAGATTTTATTTTTTGGTCGGATTGGGGATAGGATAATTGTCCAAAATACCCCCCATTTAACCCTTGACAAAAGTAGAAAAATATAACTGGAAGCCTGATTTTATGGGCCACCACGACGCACCACTATCGCGGTGGCTCACTGGAAATTGACGAATGGGAATCTGAGGGTCACCGCAATGCAGAGCCATCGCGTTGTCCCACTGGTTGGAACCTGAAACTTCAGCGCGACGTGCCACAATTATGCTAGTCTACTGGAAACTGACAATTGGGATATTAATCTTCTCTGCAACGCACTATGGTTCTGAATGACGGTGTTTTATGACAGGAACTTCAATTATCCATAACTTCTTGTCCGGTTATCAGATTTGGACGAATCTTATATAATTGGAAAGATAATTCAATTTCCCACGCGATAAAAAGTCAAAATTCGGAGTATTCTATATGATTTAAACATTACTCACTTTAGAAGTCATTTCTCAATCTTATAGAGACAAAATTAGGCTTAAGGAAAGTTTGGGGTATTACAATATCTCCCCCTTGGGAACATTTATCCTCGAATGTAGCTAGCTAGGCTAAAAATACAAAGGAAAACTGAGGGTGCATAGCTGAAATAACTTGCTAAATTGATTCTACCTCATTCTAAACCCTTGAGTACTATTGTGAGTGGACGAACTGATAATCAGAATAACTATATAGCTGAATCTTTGATTATAAAGGAGATGAATGAAGGAAGACTATCACCTTCGACTGAACTTGTCTTTACTTATCGTAAGGAGTTGACTCATGCTGAGAGTTTAGAACTTTCTTGATGTGCTCATGGTGTGATCGTACTTATAGATTGCAAAGTTCTAGTTTACTCAGGCATAAATCATGATAAAACAAGGCTAAGATTACACAATGGGTATTACACTGTCTAAGCTGAAACACTTGGAAAAATGAAGATCGTTGCGTGAATACTTACGCACTGAATCATGACTAGATATCTGAATTCTAAAACTGATGCCTCATACATATACTGAGCTGAATTCACAAATTTTCATGGGTGCGAACAACTATTTACTGGAATAAACGTACTTATGAAACTTTAGGTAGTAAGACCAAACTAGTTCAATAAATGGAAAAATATAGAAATCTATCTGTCTAATTGTTAAACTGGACTGCTGGCTATCCAAACTGAATCATACTAGATACTCATACTCAAGTGGAGGATTTCATCAATACCCTCCTAGGCAGTTCTAACGATATGGGGGAGCAAAGAACTTTGGGCATGATCTTAAAAGGGCATTTGAATGAGAGATTACAATATTTATACGACTCTATAGCTTTGAACATAGACCCCTTTGAATCATAGACTGGGATAGAATTTTCGGGTCTTAGATAACGCAACACCTTACTATCAAGCTTAGACATACTTCTAAAATATTATCTCAACTATTCCTTTCCCTTAAAGACCATACTCATTGATCCATTTTCTAATTCCTTACCATCTTCAAGCCTAACCTACCATCATAGGATATACCACATAACATTATAATACTAGTCTGAACCATAATTCAACACATCCTACACTTCACAACTTCTCATCTCATTCAAAATTCTCATTACCACTCAAACAACCACATTCAACCTCATACTAGACATTTACTAACGTACAGTGCCTTCATCCAGATATATACAAACATGAATTTCAAGCCTACTTCTATAACCACATATGCACTTCTAAACACAATCCCATAAAACACCCTTGTCACAACCTACAAACCTCTATCAAGAACAACTTCCATGCACCACTCTTAAGAAGAAATATGTAACATATGTTGAACTAACCAGGTCATATACAAAAACTTTACTCAATATTTATTAAGACTCATAGAATTACATAAAGCAAGCATACGACCATCTTCCCCAACATGACATATTTACTCTCTTATCTACACAACTGCTCATCATCACTATTTTTTACCTAAGGAAAAGGTCACTGAAAGGTTAGAAAACGAGGACCTGTAGCATGAAGGAATACCATGCATAACTTGGGCACTCATCTAAGGCCTGAGGAATAGAGCACTTAATATCATGAACTTATCAAAGAGGTCTAACCCAAGGACATGCATGATACAAATTTGAATTTCGCTGCTCATTAAAAGTATTGCTTGAGCACTTGAATTGAACATACAGTAAAGCTTGAGTACATGAGTCATGAGCTGCATGACCCAGATTTGGAGTTCAGAACTTATGGAATGTGACTCCAACTGTTGAAAGAACTGGAACTCCTCCTTTTGGGAACTAAAAGAGTACATATATCTATCATATGCATGAACAGGAATTAAGATCATGGAACTAACACATAAAGCATGAGAAGGTATTGGGACAACTTAAAATACTAAAATAAGATTGGGTCAAGCATCAATATCTCTCACAGCTATTCTACAACTTACTGGTACAGCTATTAGAATCTGAAAGCTTGACTCAGTTACTTGTTCTATCATCTCCCTCTTAGATTTAAGCCATCAATCTAAGTTTGTGAACCACTAAATTAACTCTAACCTAAATTGCACTCACTTTGCTCTAGAGTCTAGCACATAAAAATACACATGAAAAATAGAACTTAGCCCGAATGACTACACCTAAAAGCGTAAAACCAACTTCTAACACTACCTTCTGAATTACACCCTATCTTTCTATAGCCCTAATAGTCATCATATAATACTTGAATGCTTACCAACTTTGAATCTGCATGGGCATCCCCATAGTCAGAGTGCACACCATCTAGTGCTTTAACTCTTATTTCTATTGGCTGAATCTTCAAACTTTCAAACTTAGATTTCTAATACTTAACATGGATACTTCAAAACCTTTGATGGATCATACTACTTCTGTCATAGCCTACATATATCATGCCTGTAAACTTATATTTCTAAACCATGAGAATCAAAATCATGCTTAAAAGTCTCAACATCTTTAATCATAATCATAACTGCTTAACTTAGCTAGCAAGAACATCATTCATTATTTAACTAGTCTTTATCCAACTAGCATCTCCATGGTACTACTAACTCCACCACATGAAATGATCCTCGGAACTAATGCAGCCATATAGCACCTTGGGCGTACTTTTACATCAAACATACAACATCAGACTCGATTACGAATCAAATAAACTTAAGCTCTTGTATACACTATTTAAGCCTACTAGATCAATTCCCTATAACTAGTACCATTAACCAAGAAATCATCACATCCATCTTCATGACGACCAATCATTCAAACTTAATGTCTAGTGCTTAACATGATTTACAACCCCACCTCACACACAATTCTCACTTGAAAACTATGAAACAAAACCTCAAGAAACACTAGCCCACTAAAACCTCATAACAATAATAATCGATCATAATCATATGGCCTATCTTAATCATAATCCATTAACATATCCTCCGTCCACACATCATTACTATATACCTATCTATACACCTAAACTTTTTCCACAGCTCTATAAGTTTCAACTAAACTCCTTCTTGCAATATCAAGGAACCCTAAATTAACAATGCTCATCCACCAATTTCTTTCATCAATAACCTATAATTTTCTAGAATAACAAACTTCGTCAACAACTCTTTTCATACTTCAAACAAACAAAAATTCACCTCAACTAATAACTCCTTCTCTACCTTCTACTAATCTAACACACAAGGATATATCTCTTTATTATTAACTCAATCATATACAAAAAGATTCAGTTATACATATATTCAATAAATTACACTTACCACCCTTCTTGTTAATACACCTCTAAGACCCCAGTTCCAACCAACACAAGAATAATAAGGTGAACAACAAGTTGCTAGTGAATCAAAATAGGCCTCACAAGGCTTCACTAAACTTTGATTTTTCAACAACACAATGATAACGAGATTACAAGAGATGGACACTTGACACACAATATTCAATGATCTAAGAATACACATCTTACTCTGCCTTAACTGAATGGCTCATAAGAATAAGAACATAACTCTAAACTTGAGGGGCTTATAACATACTAAAAGGCCCCTCTCTAGCCGTTTTGTGAGACTTCTAAAACTTCTTGCTAGCAAGTATGAGAGCATTCTCGGGGAAGGAACTAGAATTTGTTAATCATGCTATCTCAAGAATAATACAAGGATAGGAAAGTATAAATTCACATTATGGATTTTGAGGAGGAATCTAAAAGCACCTCAGACTTAGGCTTAGTGCACGACTTTCATAAACATGAATAAAACACTTCAATCTTCAAAACTCAAAAGCAGTGATGGGATACTTTCTAGATCGCTTACTATCTTTAGAGATTTCCTGAGAAAGTTTTATAAGTAAAGACTTAATCTTGACTATTTCTGATACCTTGAAAATAAGGTAAAGATTGCCTGAATAAAAGTAAGATAAGAATTTGTATAAGTTTATTTGAGAACCTTTCTATAGCACGATTTGAGACTTGAAAGAAGGAAAATATTTCCTAAATGGCTAGTAGCCTCTCAAAGAAAAGTACAGACATCAATGTACCATTCCATAACACTCTACTAGACACGGCTTCACAGACACCCTAGGACACTTGAACTCTGTGCTCTGATACCAAGTTTGTAACGCCCCAAAAATGGGTCCCGATACATTACACGATGCTTTGGGTCACAAGTGACCCTAAGGTAACCCTTCTATTGGCAAACTCATAAGTAACTGAATAAAATGCATAAATTTGTACAATATCAGCGAAGACGACTCTTTTCTGAATCTGATCAATACAAAACTGAATTCACATGATTAAAACTCTGCATTTACAATAAAAACTAAAACTAAATACATTAACTCTACTGATTGTCTATGAAGCCTATACTAATACTGACTATACATAGCAAGGACGTGATCCTAACTATCAGTAATCAATACATAAGAAAAAGAAAGTAAAGAACAATAGTAAATCTAACTGGTCCATGAAATAGGATGACTCATCTACTGGCTGGAATCTACAACTGTCTGATTTTGACTACAGATACTACAACTTGTACCTACATTATGAAATAATTTATCACATAGACATATATGTGGATCAGCACTTTGATAATGTACTGAGTATATGGGTATGCAATGCAATAAGTAAACAATATCATCAATCTTTATAGAAAATATGCATGCTGATATAAATGACTCACATAGCTTGAGTAAAAGCTGAAATCTGAATCTCATAAATCATGTATCATGAAGCATTCAATATAAATCTCGTGAGTCATTCTATTTACTTCTAAAATCTAAATTCTCCATCTTATTCTCAATACTTAAAGTCTAAATAAACTTTAAACAATGCTTATAAACTCATTTTTTTTATCTCATGGAGAGTAAAACTTCTTTGAAACTCAAGAACTCAGGACTCTTTGAAACTTTAAGACTTGGGAACTCTGTGAATCTTGGAATTACATAACTTTGGACACTCGGGAGTTTCTTCTAATCGACATAAATCATGTGAGCTACGTGGAGTCCAACGTTTTATCCTCCTAAGGAAGAAACCTCACGTTGGGGAGAGGCATCATACTCTTGTCAGGGAGTATAACCTCAACTCAGTGATCACTATCTCCGCCTCGGGCCTATAAATCTCAGTCCTATGGTGGCATGTAGTTGTGGGGTATGAGACCTTAGAATCAAATCCAAATCAGTACTAAATACTACTCCCATCTCAGCTAATAACTCTTAGAAAATACACCTCAAATAACTCAAGGGTCTATATTGAAGACCAACATGTATTACTATTTGTTTTGATAGAACATCTTTGTGGATTCCAACTCTATTAGGACCAAAAAGGTCAAATATTTCTCAAAAATCTCAAAGTACTCAAATCATAGGTGCTTATAGCACAAAAGTTCATCAAATTGCAATTCTCAAGTAAGGCTTAGTGGTCCATAGTTCAATCTCAAGTTAAGACACATCACTTGTACTTAGGACTCAAAATGTAAAGCTTTAATGTATCAAAATCATATTTAAACTTCATGCTCAACCATCATCTTAAAAAGCTTACTATCATCTCAATCAAGATATTGGAAAAATAACTCATAATATGAATCTCATGATTTCAACATCTCAAAATTCATGCTTGGATAACAAAATATTCATAATCATCTTAAAATCTAGAAAATTCTGAAATAGGCTCAGAAATATAAACAAAATCATGTAATTCAATGGGAAATCATATAATCTTGCAAATAATGGTAATGGGTATAAACCCTAACTTGATGTTCATGGAAATCATAGTAAAATTCAGAAATTTATATCTTAAAAGAACTTTTTGGGCACAAGAGCGCAAGGATTGTTTTTGTTCAAACCCTACATACCTTAGATTCATAAACTTTGATGAACAACTTGCTTTTGAGATGTTATTGGAACTCTTGAATGAGGGTTCTTGAAGCTTTTTACTTGGGGGTCTTGAATCTTGACTCAATTTGTAAAAACTATGGTGAACTCTTTAGTTTCTTGGATGAGGATTTGGATGCTTAGGGTATTTGTTTTGAAGAGAATAGGGATTTAGGGCATAAAGAGCTTTGTAATATGAGAGATTTTATGTTTTGGATGGATTAGGAGTAGGATAATTGTCCAAAATACCCCCCTTTTAACCCATGAAAAAACTGGAAAAATATAACTAAAGTCCAATTTTATGAACCACCGCGACGCACCACTATCGCGGTGGCTCACTGGAAATTGACAAATGGAAATTTAAGGGTTAGTGTAACGTAGATCCATCACGTTGTCCCACTTGTTGGAACCTGAAACTTCAGCGCGACGTTCCACAATCACGCTAGGCTACTAGAAACTGACGATTGGGATATTACTCCTCTCCGCGATGCACTAAGGGTATAAATAAAGGTGTTTTGTGATAGGAACTTCAATTAGCCTTAACTTATTTGCTCAGTTATCGAATTTGGATGAATCTTATATCAATGGAAATATAATTTAATTTCCCACACGATAAAAAATCAAAATTAGGAGAATTATCTATGCTTTAAATATTACTCACTTTGGAATTCATTCCTCAATATTATAGAGATGAAATTAGGCTTAAGAAAAGTTTGTGATATGCACAATAGGTGTATATTGAAAGTCATGTGATGAATTTCAACTATTCATTTCATCATCTATTGTGTTGTATTGGATTTGCACATCATGTGTTGTTTTTACATGTACCTATCGTGTATTTCTCTTTTATCTTTACTTGCATATATGGTTTATATATATATATATATATATATATATTAGAACTATTAGTGGAGGCGATGTAAGCTATCGTTTGGTAAATTTTTTTTGTACAGGTTGCATGCTCATAGTATTTACTATATTTATCTTATTCTCTACTTTGCTCAGTTGGCCTATGATACCGAGTAAAAGTGAACCATACTCACTCCTACTATGCCCTTTTGGTGTAGATCCTAGCACTAGTATGACAAACAGATGATGATTCATGCGATTGAGGTGGTGATTTCTTGAGGTTCAAGCCCTTTCTAGGCTTTTCAGAGTCTACTTTTGTCATGATTTAATTTCTCAGGTCATGGTAGTGTGCCTACTATAACTCACCAGTAGGCAAGACAAACCCGTAGTTTGGAACGGATATTAAAGGACTACCCAAATAAATAAAGAAACGATTGTAAAATATTTGAAATGTAAGATCAATTATATAATACAGTCCCAAAACTTGGTAGTATTAGTACAAGAGCTGCCAATATATGTAACACCCCATATTTCCCTTGCATAATCTAAGTCCCAGTGCATGAGTATTGGTATATATAATTTTTGAAAAACTCATTATTTTTCAGTGTATATCTTGCCATTGCATAGGAAATTCAATTATCTTTATAATGATATAAATTTGCCTAAATCTAATAATCGACTGAGAAGTTATGGCGATTTTAAGTTTCAATCATTAAACACCATCATTCAGGATAGTAGCGCATAACGGAACATGTCAAAATGGCAATTGTCAGTTTCCAGTGAGGTAACGCAATACCGGCGCATGCCACAGCTTATTTTCATATTTGTCAGTTTCCAGTACACCAACGCGATCCCATCACATCGCGGTGAACTTCCAGGTTGTATCCAAGGGGTGTCGTAATTCCGCCGCATCGCGTGGATGGTCCGATTCCCAGTTGTCCACTTTCCAGTGACATGGTGCTATAGCGTCATGTCATGCCAAGGGCCCAAATTGGAATTTTTTAGTTAATTTTCAGCTTTTAATTCTGAGTTTTTAAATTATTCCAGCAGTATTTGAGTTTTTTTCCATGTCCCTAGTCAGGCATTAACACAAAATTCAACCCTAATAGACCTAGTTACACCAATATTCATTCAGTTTTTTACCAAATTAAATTATTCTCTCAAGAGGCTAAAACCCTAGTTTAAGAAATAAGGTCAATCCTCAAGATTCTCTCCAAGAACCTTTAAGAACCCTTCTTCACAGGTATGTTAGGTGTTCATCTATGGGTTCCTTTCACCCATAGAGTCCAAGAATCCCTTTTTAAATATACAAGATCTCAGATTAATGGTTTTCATGTTAAAATTAGATTACATTCATGTTCATGATAGTAGTTGGGTTTCAATCCATGATCTAAGTGCAAATTTCATAAAATTGAATAGCATGTGTGATGAATATGTGATTATCCTGATAAACCCTTGAATTTACTAAGTGATTAATGTCTCTATGATGTGAATTGGGTCTTAATCCATGATTATTATATGATTCATGAAATTAGATTAGTATTTTATGGGGAATTATATGAATTTCATGCTAAAACCATGGAATTGTAAGTTGGGCATTGTAGTTGCCATGTTTATATATTATCCATGATTATGTGCATGAAGTTGTGCTCCCCAAGTATTTGATAGAATGTCCATCTGAATAAAGTGATAAAATCATGACATGTTAGTTTATGAACAAGCTTATGCCCTACAAGTGTTTGATGAAATGTCTCTATAGATGATATATGAACATGTATACATTGTTATGCTTTGCAAGATCATGTGATGCTTTACTTTTAATGTAATCAAGTCTATTTTATTAGAGTCATTGTCAGTTACAGAATAGTATCAGTCTTAGCACAATCAGTAGTACTCTCAGTTAGATACAAAACTTAGTAGAACTTAGTCAATTATAGCACTCAAGAAACTCAGTGAATTTAGATTATTCCAGTATAATAGTTTAGTGTCTATTCAGTTGGGAGTAGGATTTAGCACTGAGAAAGTATAGGGATAATAGCTTCCCTGTCAGATAGGCAGAGTCATTAGCAGTAGTCTTTGTACTCTAAAACTGCATAGCCAGTGCAAGATGAGGATTCACCCATTAGACTAGGCTTGAATACCTCCCAGGAGTCACCCGTCAAATTAGGCTTGGCTCTACCCAGGTGTAACCCATCGGTTAGGCTTGGCATTCTGGTTTTCTAGTATTAGTACCCGTGGCATGGTATAAGCACCCTTCCAGCTGGGGTTACAGGTTTGACCCCAATTAGTTCATAGAGGGGTATGTCGATTAGATGATTATCTCCCATAGTTTTAGTTTCAGTCTTTAGTTTAAAACTCAATTCAGTTTTACAGAATCAAGGCTGTCAAACACATTCAATTAGTATCAGTAATTCAGTTATCAGTAACTTCAGATTATTAGTTACTCAGTAATAAAACTTAGTACTTAGCTTCAAAAAAAACTCTGTACGGTATACATATATGCAAAGTATTACATACTTAGTATTTACAACATTTTCAGTTATCCACGTACTCATATTCAGCTATTCTATATCATTCAGTCAGTTACTATTTATGCAAATGAGCCCTTGTATTTAGCCTTACCTCATCTAGCATACTAGTACATTCCACGTACTGATGCATACTCTTTTTTTGTGCTATGATGTCTCATATCATAGGTTCAGATGCTTAGGTTTCCTAACCATGCATAGACATATCCAGTCAGCAGTCGTAGATTTAGTAGTGAGTCCTCATCTATCAAGGATATGCTTTTACTTCAGCATTTCAGTAGTTTCAGTATTGTAGTAGTTGGAGTTAGTTGGGGGCTTATCCCATCAACTCCATATGTAGATAGTTCAGTTAGAGTCTTTCAGACTAGACTAGTTCAGACAGTATTTCAGATACAGGTGTTTTATCAGATATTGTTATTTATCATTATTTCATATTTTAAACCTTATGGTATTTCAGCCTATTTTTTTACATTTATTCAGCATATTGTTCAGTGCTCACCACAGATATTAATCATGGGTTAGCTTCTGGTCCTTTGGGGTAATAAGAACCGTGTGATGACTAAGGGGTAGTTTTGGGTCATTACAAACATTGTATCAGAGCTTAAGGTTTAATAGAGTCCTAGGGAGTATGAAAGTTATATCTAGTAGAGTCTTGTGCATGGGTGTGTAGCACGCCACACTTATGGACAGGAGGCTAGGAGATGTTTTAGGAAAAGTTTCCCTTCTTTAACTATTCATGTCATGCGAGTGAGGATGATCTCAATTTAAACTCTCAGTGCAATTGATCTCTTACTTATGCTTCTATAACCTGCCTTCTAAAGAAGCTAATGAAAGAACTAATGAAAATCAATCAGTACCTCAGCCCATTCAGGAAGATCCCCTGGATGAGCATATCTCTCATGCAGAATTTAGGGTTGATTTCACTATGTTAGCCAATTCAGTAGTTTCTCAGAACAACCTATAAGTTGTTGTCCTATATAGGGTTGGGGTTCATACTCAGCAGAGCAAGGGGTGAAGCAAAGGAACAAAGATAGAAAGAATAAAAATGAGAGAGTCAGAACAAGTAGTTTTGGGCCAAGGTCAGAGAGTGGTAATCGATTCTAGTTTTTTTTTAAATTCTCATCCCCAAATCCTTCTATAGCTAGTGCTCCAGTGCCAAAGTTTAGAAATATCAGTTGAGATAGCACGAAAGACTCCAAGTCTCAGGGTAGAATGAAAAAAGGTCATACCCACCCACTTTGCTAGTAATGTGGTAGAAATCATCAGGGTATGTGTAGGGCTGGCAGTAGCATGTGTTTTGAGTGTGGAAAATTAGGCCATAGAATTAGAGATTGTCCTCAGTCAATTTCACAGGGTTACAGCTCAGTCCGGTCGCCCGAATTAACAAGGTTCCACTTCCAATACCGCCAGTGGGTAACGCCCAAATAGACTTTATGCACTTTATTCCAAACAAGATCAGGAAAGTTCTCCTGATGTAGTCACTGGTATGTTAATGATTTTCTATTTACATATTCATGCCCTATTTGATCTAGGAGCTTCTCTATCTTGTGTAACTCCTTGCATAGTAGACAACTTTAAAGTCAGACTAAAAATCTTAATAGAACCTTTCTTAGTTCTTACCTCAGTGGAAAAATCTATTCCAGCCAGACGAGTATACAGGAATTGCTCGGTTATAGTATTTTAGAAAATCCCCTCAATTAATCTCATTAATAGAGTCATTCCATTTCAGTTTCTTAATGAACCAGTCCTTGAATGGAAGAGTAGTACCTCAGTTTTAGTTGATTTGAGTCTCTAGATTGAGCTATTAGAAAAAGAAGTTGAGAATACTAAGTTAGTCAGTGTTAAGGTTGCTATATGATGATTGTTGGGGTAATAGAAAGCTAAGAATCATGTATCAAAAGGAAGTACTAGCAGTGGACCTTACATTATTAGGATTAGTCCTTTAGAATGAGTTTAGTGTTTATGAGCATTGTCATATCTCAGATAGTAAAATAGTCTCAACTTGATTTAGAGTTTATGAAGGAGTTCACAAACTTAGAATAATGGATTTAAGCTAAGGGGAGATGGAAGAACAAGTAATCAAGTTAGACTTTCAGATTTTAGTAGTAATATTAGTATGTGTAAAGAAGCAGTGGGAGAGGTTGATTCCCAACCCGTCCTTACCTCATTGTAAAGTTTTACGCTTCAGCCATTGCAATATCTACTTATTCCTTACACATCAGCTCTGTGATCATAGTTCCTATTTGTGCACATTATCAAAAATCACGTACATTTATAGTTTCTAGTATAAGGAATTCCAGTTTCCTCAGTATTATGAATCATGATCCATGAATAGAAAAACTCCAAACCAAGTCATGCAGCTCATGACTCATGTTCTCATGTCTTACAGTGTGCTTAGTTTCCATGACTTATGTTATGCTACTAATGATCAGCAAAATTCAGATTTCGTCATGTCTATCCTTAGTTTAGATCTCTTGATAAAGTCCAGGATATTGATGTTCTATTCCTCAGGCCTCAGTTAAGTGTCAAGTTCAGTATAGCGTCCATTTATGCTTCAGGCCCCTATGTTTTAGCCCTTCAGTGGACTCACCTTATGAAATGATGTAGAGATGAGAAATTCCTTAGAAGGGAGAGAGTAGGGTAGATGTTTCATGATTAAGGAAAGATTGGTGCATGCATTTTTTACCCGAAGATGTAGTTATGAAGATAGGCTTGAAAGTAATGTTAGTGTGCGGGCGAATAGCTAGCAAGAGATTGTATTTAGTTATTGAAGGAGAAATCAGAATTCTTCCTGAGATAAGAAATTGAGAAAATGCAGAATATAAGTGTACATTTAGAACCTTAATTTGTTCCAGTCCCCATCATATAGCTATCAGAACTCAATCACAGTCTTAGTCAGCATTCAACTCCAAACTCAGTCCCTTTTCAGGTTTTCTTGACCAAAGCGTACAGTTACTAGGTATTCAGTTGTCAGTATCTCAATATTTAGAATTATGTTATGCGCTTAGTCTTGCATTCATAGATAATACCATTCCCAGGAATTCATGCTCAGTTACCTCACGCTCCTCAGTCAGTCCTTACCTCCTCGGCATAGTACTTTATAGTTTCAGTCCAAGTACATTTCAATCTTACATGACCAGTATTCAACTACTATTTATCTAGTTAATCAAATAGGTTAGTATGTTTACGCATTTATGCTCAGTGCCCATGTGAATATTTTTAGTAGTCTTAGGTGAAGAATTGTATTAAGGTGGAGGGTATAGTTGAGATAGTATTCGAGAAATATATTTAAGCTTGAAAATTTGTAGCAGTAGTACATAACTCTTAGTCACTCTATTTTAGGTTATGTTTCGTAGGCCTCGCCTCATATTATAGAATATTAGCCACGTTGTGATTTCTTATGTCTCATTTAGGACATGCCAAGATTTCTTTGCTCCCTAAAGTCAGTAGAACTTTATAGAAAGAGCGTTAAGAGATGCTCCTTTTAAGTATGAGTTTTTAGTATGATTTGGTTCGTAAAGCCAGCAATTCAGCTTAGCAATTAGGTGGACAAATTTGGATGGTTTCCTATCTTTCCATATTATTGTCCTATCCCAAAATAGAACAATCCTAGTAGTTACAAATTTATCCCAGTTCATGTGTCATGTCTCAGTTTCAGATCTCAGACATTCAGTCACGATTTAGTTTGTAGGTGCCCTGTGTACCGTCTTAGCCTTTCTTCAGTATCCCAGCCAAGTCAGCATTCTTTGAGGGACATAATATCCCAAGGGAGAGATACACTATAACCCCTGAGCTTTTAGGTCCTAAACCTTTCAATTTATCTTCACGTACCGAATCCAGTTTGGAGTAATGGGTACTCAAAAGTTGACCCTCTTATTCCAATCTTAGCCTAATGAACATTCCTAAGTAATGGCATGTATTCAAGGTCCTAGTCCCATTCATGATAGTCATTCCATGTATCATGTTTCAAACTCAGTCATGTTCTCATGTTCCCATTCATACATGTTCAGTGTAAAATATCAGTTTGTCAGTAGCTTAGTCATGTATTCGTTCATAAGATATGCATGTTCAGTGTGTAAACTCAGACTATCAATGTCTCATCTTAACCAGTTTTATTCAAGAATGAATGATCCCAAGGGTGAGATATTGTAACACCCCATATTTCCCTAGCATAATCTAAGTCCCAGTGCATGAGTATTCATATATAAAATTTTTGAAACACTTATTATTTTTCATAGTAGAGCTTTTTATTGCGTAGGAAATTCAATTATCTTTCCAACGATATAAAATTTGCCTAAATTCGATAACCGGGTGAAAAGTTAGGCATTTTTAAGTTTCAGTTATTAAACATCGTATTCAGGCTAGTAGCGCATTGTGGAGCATATCAAAATGGCAATTGTAGTTTTCCAGTGAGGTACCTAAATACCGGCGTATCGCACCATAGCTTATTTTTATATTTGTCAGTTTCCAGTACACCAACGTGATCCCACCGCGTCGCGGTGAACTTCCAGGTCGCATCTAAAGGGTAATGCGATTCCACCGTATCGCGTTGATGGTCCAATTATCAGTTGTCCACTTTACAGTGACACAGTGCGATAGCGACGCGTCGCGCCAAAGGTCTAAATTAGGATTTTTTTAGTTAATTTCCAATTTTAAATTCCAAGTTTTTAAATCATTCCAGGGATATTTGAGTCTTATTCCATGGCCCTACTCAGCCTTTAACATGAAATTCAACCCTAATAAACCTGGTTACACCATTATTCATTCAATTTTTCCCCAAATTAAATCATTCTCTTCCAAAAGGCAAAAATCCTAGTTCAAGAATCAAGGTCAATCCTCAAGAATCTCTCCAAGACCTTCAAGAAATCTTTTACTCAGGTATGGTAGGTGTTCATGTATGGGTTCCTTTCACCCATAGAGTCCAAGAATCCCTTTTTAAATATACAAGATCTCAAATTTATGATTTTTATGTTTGAATTAGATTGAATTCATGTTCATGATAGTAGTTGGGTTTCAATCCATGATTTAAGTGCAAGTTTCATGATATTGAATAACATGTGTGATGAATATGTGATTATCCTGATAAACCCTTGAATTTACAAAGTGATTAAGTGTCTATGATGTTAATTGAGTTTTAATCCATGATTATTATATGATTCATGAAATTAGATTAGTATTTTATGGGGAATTATAAGAATTGCATGCTAAACCCATGGAATTGTAAGTTGTGCGTTGTAGTTGCCATGTTTATATGTTATCCATGATTATGTGCATGAAGTTGTGCTCTCCAAGTGTTTGATAGGATGTCCATGTGAATGAAGTGATGAAATCATGACATGTTAATATATGAACAAGATTATGCCCTACAAGTGTTTGGTAAAATGTCTCTATAGATGATATATGAACATGTACACATTGTTATGCTTTGCAGGATCTTGTGATGCTTTACTTTTCATGCTATCGAGTCCTGAGGGTATTTAATACCCGATAATTTAGCTATTTGCTTAGATCCGGCGTTAATTACAGAATAATGTCATTGATCAATAGTACTCTCAGTTAGATACAGAACTCGGTATAACTCAGTCATTTATAGTACTCAGGAAACTCAGTGAATTCGATCTAGTTCAGTCCAGTATAACAGTTTAGTGTCTCTTCAGTTGGGAGTAGGATTTAGCATCGAGTGAGTATAGGGATGACGGCTTTCCCGTCATATAGGTAAAGTATTTAGCAGTAGTCCCTGTACTCTATAACTGCATAGCCAGCGCAGTATGAGAAGTCACCCATTAGACTAGGCTTGACTACCTCCCAAGGGTCACCCATCAGATTAAGCTTAGCTCCACCCAGGTGTCACCCGTCAATTTGGCTTGGCATCCTGGTTTTCTAGTGTTAGTACCCGTGGTATGATATTTGCACCCTACCAGCTAGGTTTATAGGTTGGACCCCAATGAGTTCAAATAGGGGCATGTCGGTTAGATGATTACCTCTCATAGTTTCAGTCTTCAGTTTAGAACTCAGTTCAGTTTTACAGAATCAAGACTGTCATACACAGTCAATCAATATCAGTAATTTAGTTATCAATAACTTCCGATTATTAGTTACTCAGTAACAAAACTCAGTACTTAACTTCAAAAAAGCTCAGTTAGAGTATACATATATGCACAGTATTGTATACTTAGTATTTATAACATTTTTAGTTATCCACATACTCATTTTCAACTATTCTATATCATTTAGTTAGTTACTATTCATGTATATGAGCTCTTGCATTCAGCCTTACCTCATCTAGCATACCAGTACATTCCATGTACTGATACATACTCTTTCTTTGTGCTATGATGTCTCCTATTATAGGTTTGGACGCTCAGATTTCCCGACTGTGCTTAGACAGATCCAGTCAGCAGTCACAAATTTAGTAGTGTGTCCTCATATATCGAGGATATGCTTTTATTCAGCATTTCAGTAGTTTCAGTATTGTAGTAGTTGGAGTTAGTTGGGCCTTGTCCCGTCAACTCCATATTCAGACAGTTCAGCTAGAGGCTTTCAGACTAGACTAGTTCAGATAGTATTTCAGATACAGGTGTTTTATTAAATGTTGTTATTTATCATTATTTCAAATTTTTAACCTTATGGCATTTCAGCATGTTTTTTCACATTTATTCAGTATTATTGTTCAATGCTCACTGAAGATATCAGTCATGGGTTAGCTTGTGGTCCTTTAGAGTCGTAAGCATCGTGTGACAACTAGGGGGTAGTCTCGAGTCGTTACAATATAACAAGAGTAAAAAGAGAAGTATAAATAAATACACTTATATAACTTATCTCTGAATACAACATAGAGATTAGTCTAACACATAAGAGAGAGATAAGTAATACTCCAAATTCCAGGTGCTCACTCTAAGTCTCTGAACTATGGCTACTCTGTATGACACAAACATCAATGAATATAACTCGTACTATATTTTGCAGGATGCAGGAGTTTAGTATGAGTGTCAAACATATGGTGCTCAATAGGCAACTGCCCACTGAACTCAAAAGATAAAGCAGATATATATATATATATATGTATAACATATAAAACAAATAGAAAACTACACCCAAATATCTAGCCACAGTATCAGGCAGCCAATGAGATAATAAGGATAAAGTATCATATCCATGTCCAAGAGACTAACATTAAAACACTAAGAAAGTAGTAAGAATGCACTAACTTATTCCAGTTGTACAGAGGAATCTCAACACTATACTGTATATCACTGGCCAATAGGCAACTAAGAGTGGAAAGAATATATATATATATATACAAAGCCAAGGAATAAGTATATAATTATAGTAAATGAAGCAAAGGAGGGATATACGGTAATAGCATAGCTATATATAGTTAAGTATGCATATATATACATACATACATATATGTACATAACCAAGATCTACTTGAAGTACAGACTAAGTCATTAGACTAGCTGTTTAAGACCTCATAATCATAGCAGGAGCTAGTACTAGAATACTCAGGGTTCTATCTACAACAAGTCACCAGTTGGTCATGCATAATAATATAATCGTACGATAAAGAGGTCAAAATCATACCTCAAGTATTATACCAAATTAATGACCAATCTGTCATAAACTAGCCATAACAATGATCATAAGAATGTCAATGACAACGTGAGTAACCGGCTAGTCCAGACAACCAAATACCTAACCGAGCCCCTCATCACCCCAGGCTCGGAAGGTCCAATTAGAATACAATAACACAAGGCATAGTCATCACCCATATCTATGTAATCCTTCTATATGAGCTAATAGACATAGGCATATACTTGTGATAGGCAATGCATATACACGTACGAATGTAACAGAATTCATAATACCATAAATATCATAATCATCATAAACATCGTCATCCTTATAACCATCATCATAATCATCCTCCGGCCTTTTCGAGTATACATATATATATTTGCCATACATAGGGCTAGCTGAAATCAAATTGGTAGATGTGCATATAGGCACATCAATATAATCATCCTATGTCCTTGCAGGGTATCATCACATCAACATAATATTCTCCGGCCTTTCTTAGTATCATCATATCACCATAATATCCTCCGTCCTTTTCGGGAATCATCATATCATCATAATATCAAAATGAATATGAAATAATAGAGAGTGAGCTCCACGATGTCTAAAGTAAAGTGCAAGCCCCACAAGGTCTAAACTAAAGTGCAAGCCCCACGAGGGCTAAACAAAAGTACAAGCCCCACGAGGGCTAAAGTAAAGTGCAAGCCCCATGAGGGCTAAAGTAAATAAACATAAATAGAGAAGAACGGTAGAGTATACTTTCATAATACATCGCTCAACATTAATTTCACGTTATCAATAAGCATATATACATAACATGAATAATATAACTTTCATCGGGTTTTACCAAAAATTAATATTATCATTCCAATATCTACCTCCTTCCCAAATAGAAGAGATGTGTATCTGGATAAGATAGTTTCACAAGCTCAAGATATGGCTAAAAGAGTGTAAATTCATAAATTTGTTGCCCAAAGTGAATTTTTGGAACTAAATCATTATAAAAGTGTAGAAAGGGTCAGAATCTCTCACAATCGTAATAATTTTTAGTATCAAATCAAAGATCAAAACATATCATGGTCAAGTCTTTAAAAAATCATTATTAACCTCTTTTATATATATATTATTCATTAAAATAGGCAATTATTAGTACGGATGAAATCCATTTTAAGGTAGAAAGTAGGCTTTAGCCCTTAGTTAGTGACAACAATAATAACATTATAATCTAATTGGAATTGTATAAATCATTGATGCAACAATCATGAACATACCAAATCTATGCATGCCATCACCAATATTCATTCAATGGAACAATAAGCATTAATATATAAATAAACTACAATCATATCCCTTACAAGGATAGATACTTTCGAAATGGGCAACTCGTATCATATCATGACCTTGGGCCAATAATATTTCCAAAATAATTATAGCATCATAATCACAACCTTTGGCCCACATACATATTTAAAACCTATATCAATAGTCATATTTATTAATCATCTCATATTATAAGCCATAGCATATTTATGAGGCATAATATCAAAAATGGGCTATATAGAAATGAATAGCCAAACCAAAAACCTTCGTAACCTAGGGGAAAGTATAAGAATTCCAATACAAGATCTAGTAATGTAGCTAAATTGCCAATTCTAGAACCATACCAAACCACAGAAGGTCAACTTACCTTTATTATCACAATACTTTTCTGAATCAATCTAACACAGCTAACCACTACGGGTATGAAATCATCAAATTGGGCAATGGCTACTCAAGCCACCGAAAAAATCACAAGGAAATAACATTCTAACTAGATAAATCTAGTCTATACCGCTACCCAGTGAGGATCAATTTTATCAAGTAATAATATCAAATAATATCAATAACCTCAAGCAATGATAGCAATAGAAACAGCAATATCAATATCAATATAATGAATAAGCGGTACCAAAAGGAACACCAATATCACGTATCACTCAAGGACCATAATAAGGCCAATATGCTAAGATAAATGGGACTAGAACCCAAATACTACACCCATAGGGGGGAATATCAATACAAATCTGCTCTATCCACTGCTAAAAGAAATAAACAATGGAGTAATCACATAATCATAAATTTAATAACAAGGCACATAATAACTAACATCATCTCATCAATGCATATAATCACCAATGGGTATGAAAAATCCTAATACATATAATAAAAAGATAAAAGCGGGTAATAAAAGTACTCCTATAATGGTAAAATTTGCAATCACATGCCAGACGAGCATAGGGAAAATAAATCTGAACAGGTCTAAACTTAAACTGACTAACTAAATCATCGACTGAGGTGCCAACCTTACTATCTCTAACTGTAGGTGCTACAACAACATAAGGTTGATCTAAATAAGCTAAAATGACTAGAAATCCCATATGAGGGAGAAAGATCACTCGGATTTTGCATGTTACTGGGAGAAGAATGTAGAATTGGCACTCTATAGGATAAAGGATGTTGCTTATGATTGGGTTGTTATATGTAAGGATAGTAGAGGTGAGAATGTAGATCCTATAAGTTGGTAGGTATTTCAGGTTGCATTTTTTGATAGGTTCTTTTCGTGTGAGATGAGAGAATCTAAGGTTGAAGAGTTCCTAAACCTAAGACAGGGCTCTATTACAGTGAAGGAGTACTGCCTTAAGTTCACTTAGTTATCTAAGTATGCTCCTGAGTTAGTGGTTGATCCTAGATCTAGTATAAGTAAGTTTGTTACTAGAGTGTCTGATTTAATAGTCAAAGAGTGTAGGACTGTCATTCTTATTGGGGATATGGATATTTCTAGGTTGGTGACTCATGCTCAGAAGATTTAGGTAGAAAAGATAAAGTAATGAGAGAAGAGCAATAAGAAGGCTAGAACTAGACAGTTTTAGTATGGTCAACCAAGGTCTGGAGTGGGAAATCGTTCAGACTTTTAGGGTCATTCATCTGTACGAGTGCCATCTTCAGCCAGTGCTCATGCACCTAAAACTAAGTAGCAGTAGTGGGGCAGGACTTCTATTTCTAGGTCCTAGAATGGTATGGGTGGAAGGGCCAATTATCAGACATGTGCAAAGTATGGAAGAAACCATCCTAGTGAGTGTTTGATAGGAAAAAGGGGTTATTATGGATGTGGAAAGTTGGGTCACGAAATTAAGAAGTGTCCATATATTAGGCAAGGAAGTAGGGATATTCATCCTCAGACTTTGGATGCTAGTGCACCAGCTCCACCAGGTCACCCAGTTCTTCCTCAGGGCGCATCATACAGTATTGATGGCGATCAATGCCAGAATCAATTTTATGCTTTACCATCCCGTTAGGAGTAGGAGAGTTCACCAGATATTTTTACTGGTATGCTTTGTGTTTTTTATCTTGATGCATATGTATTGTTATTTTTAGGATAACATATCTTTTATGTGATTACCTTGATTGTGATAAATTTTGGGATAGGCCCAAAAAAGCTTTCTAAGCCCTCCACAGTTTCCACCCCAGTGGGTGAGCTAGTTATTGACAAACAAGTCTACATGAAGGGTCCTATCACTATTCTCTATAAGTCCATTCTAATAGACCTAATAGAGTTAGAGAGGGTATATTTTAGCATTATTCTGGGCACGGATTGCTCCATTCCTATTGTGCATCTATAGATTGTCTCACCCGAGTAGTGAAGTTTCAGTTTTCTGATGAGCTAATTTTTGAGTGGAAAGGTAGTTTTGTGTCCCCCAAAGATCATTCATATATCTTAAGGCCAGAAGGTTTATATCTAAAGTGTTCCTTTATCATTTAGTTTGAGTCAAAGATACTAAGTTTGAATCTTCAATAGTTCAATCAGTCCATGTGGTCAATGAGTTTTCTGAGATCTTTCCCAAAGATTTACCAAGGGTACCTCCAGATAGTGAAATAGAATTCAGTATTGATCTCCTCCCTGATACTCATCCCATCTCTATTCCTTCATATCTTATGGCTCCGATCGAGATTAAAGAGTTAAAAAAGTATCTTAAAGACCTCTTAGATAAAGGTTTCATAAGGCCTGATGTCTCTCCATAGGGCGCTCTAGTTTTTTTTGTATGCAAAAAAGATGGCTCTCTTCAAATGTGCATCGAGTACCGCCAGTTGAACAAAGTCACAATAAAAAACAAATATCCTCTTCCCAGGATTAATGACTTATTTGACTAGCTTTAAGCAGTTTATTTCTCTAAGATAGACCTCAAATACAGCTATCATCAGCTTAGAGTCAGAGAATATGATAATTTGAAAACAGTCTTCAGAACACGGTATGGTCACTTTGAATTTCTAGTTATATATTTTGGACTAATGAATGCCCCTGTAGCTTTCATGGACTTGATCAATAGGGTGTTCAAGCAGTACTTGGACATGTTCATCATTGTCTTCATTGATGATATCCTTGTCTATTCCCGTAGTGAGAATGTTCATACAAACCATCTAAGAGTTGTATTGCAAACCCTTAGAGATCATCAGTTATTCGCCAAGTTCAGTAAGTGCTAATTTTTGTTGAGATCAGTGGCTTTCCTCAAACATATTATTTCTGGTGATGGTATTCAAGTTGATCCTCAAAAGACCGAAGTAGTAAGAAATTAGCCAAGACCCATCTCTCTATATAACATCATGAGCTTCTTGGGTTTGACAGGCTATTGTCGATGATTTATTAAAGGATTCTCTTTTATTGCATCCCCCATGTCTAGATTGACTCAGAAAAAAGTCAAGTTTTAGTGGTTAGATTCTTATGAGAAGAGTTTTCAGGAGTTGAATACTCGACTCACTTCAACCCCAGTTTTGACATTTCCAGATAGTTTTGATGGGTTTTTTTTTTACTATGATGCTTCTAGAGTGGGTCTTGGTTATGTATTAATTTAGAGAGGTTAGGTCATAGCCTACGCCTCTAGGCAGCTTAACCCCCACGAGAAGAATTATCCTATCTATGATCTTGAGTTAGTAGCTATTGTCTTTGCCTTGAAAATTTGGAGGCATTATCTTTATAGGGTTAATGTTGATGTGTTCACGGATTACAAGAGCTTGCAGTATGTATTTTTGTAGAAAGATTTAAATCTTTGTCAGAGGAGGTGATTAGAGTTGTTAAAAAATTATGATATGAGTATGTTATATCGTCCGGGCAAAGCCAATATAGTGGAGGACACCCTTAGTAGACTGTCTATGGGTAGTGTTGCTCATGTTAAGAATGACAAAAAGAAGTTATTTCAGAATATCCATCAGCTGGTTAGGTTAGGAGTTTGATTTTTTGATTCGGCCGAAGGTAATGCATGGGTTCTGGATGGTTCAGAATCTTCTTTGGTTACCAAAGTGAAAGAAAAGCAAGATAAGGATTCTAGTTTGATTAAGTTGAAGGAATCAATTAAAGATCGGAAGGTAGACGTTTTCTCCCAAGAGGGAGATGGTGTGTTGCAATGTCAGGGTAGACTATGTATGCCATGTGTAGATGGTTTGAGATAGCACATCCTTGAATAAATGCATGGTGCATGTTACTCTATCCACCCAAGAGCCACTAAGATGTACCGTGATTTGTGGGAAATCTATTTGTGGAATGGAATGAAGAGGGATATTACAGAGTTTATGGCTAAGTGTGCTAATTGCCAACAATGAAGGTTGAGCACCAAAGTCCTGGTGGCACCTTGTAGGATTTTAGCAATCCTACTTGGGAGTGGGAAGAGGTGAATGTGGATTTTGTGGTGGGTTTTCCATGTTCACATTGTCAATATGATTTGATTTGGGTTATTATAAATAGAATGACCAAATCATCCTATTTCTTCTCAGTTCATATATCTTATTTAGCCGAGGATTACACCAAGCTCTATCTTAAAGATTTGGTTTGATTGCATGGAGTTTCATTTTCTATCATATCAGATAGAGGTACTCAATTTACCTCTCACTTTTGGAAAGCCTTTTAGAAGGATCTTGGTACCTAAGTTCATCTCAGCATAACTTTTCACCCTCAGATAGATGGTTAGGCAGAGAGAACAATTCAGACCCTAGAAGATATATTAAGAGCGTATGTTCTTAACTTTAAAGAAAGTTGGGAAGACCATTTGCCTTTGATCGAATTCGCCTACAACAATAGTTATCACTCATTAGTCAGATGGCTCTATTTGAGGCTCTCTATGGGAGAAGATATAGATTACCTATTGGTTGGTTTGAAGTGGGTGAAGCTGCTCTGATAGGGACAGATGTGGTGTTTGAAGCTATGGAAAAAGTTTAGTTAATTCGAGAGAGTCTTAAGATAGCCCAAAGCATCCTATGTAGATATAAGAAAAAAATATCTTGAGTTTGAGGTTGGTGACTTAGTGTATTTGAAGATTTCGCCTATGAAGGGGGTAAAGAGATTGGCAAAAAGAGAAAGCTTAGCCCCTGATATGTTGGCCCATACAGGATATTGAGTCGTGTTGGGAAGGTAGCATATGATTTTGAGTTGCTTGCTGATTTTTCATCCATTCACCCAGTGTTTCATGTCTCCGTATAAAAGAAGTGTATTGGTGATCAAGCTGTTGTAGTTCCTTTGGAAATCATAGATGTTCAGGATAGTCTTTCTTATGAAGAAATCCAAGTTGATATCCTTGATTATCAGATTCGCAGACTAAGGAACAAAGAAGTTTCTTTGGTTAAAGTTATATGGTGAAACCAGTCTATTGAGGGAGCAACTTAGGAGGGAAAAGTGGATATGCAAACCAAATAACTTCATATTTTCTCCACAAACTCAGACTCAGCTTGAGGTAATGGATTTCCTTAGATTAGCACTTTTTCCATTTTCAGTTCCAGCTATATGACCACTCTTATGTCATTGCATGAATTTCACGAAAGCGGTTTAGTTGATGTAGAATGTTTCAAAATCAGTTATGTAATCATGTAAATAGTCATGCATGTTCATTATGTGATCTCGGTTGCCTAAATTCAGTACTCTCAGTCTAATTAGTCTCATTCAAGGAAGAATGTTCCCAAGGAGGAGATGTTGTAACACCCCGTATGTTTCTAAGCTAGAAATTGAAACTTCATTCCTATATATGTAACTGTATTCTTTTGATTCATACTTGAATCCATGTTTCATTATCATAAACCTAGTGTGACGAGATTTTATCAGGTAGGAAAGATGTCCATAAGAGTCACTTAGAGCAACGTGAGCTAAGTCTTTGATTCGGCCAAATTTTAGGGTTTGATTCCACAAGGGGCATCTTTGAATGAGTATAAATTTTTTTTATATGTGTAAATTGGAATCTTAACACCCACTAATATATATATAATCAAATTAGCTTTCAAACGATACCAATTTCACATTAATCTAATACCCGAGCGTAAAGTTATAGCCATGCAAAGGGGTGTAGGTTGCATAAAAATCACCTTAGGCTACTGTAATAGGTGTGCAATTGGCTAGGCGTTTCCCAACCAAGGGCTAGGAGATTAACCATTTGTCACCCATCCCAGGTCTAGGTGATTGGAAAGGCATCGCCCACCTTGGCTTGGGCGATGGACAGGGTGTCGCCTACGCCATTGCCCAGTGCCAAAAACACTCCATTTTGACTTTAATCAAGGGTGTTGAAGTCATTTCACATCCCTAAACCATCCTTAATCACTTCAAAAAGTTTTGATGATGTATTAAACACATTAAAATAATTCTCTTAATCCTAAGAAATTAGTAAACAAATCAAAAACCCTCCTCCATTCCCAATAACAAAAATCCAACTGTCATCTCTCAAGAATCAAGAAGTTAAGTTCCAAATTCAAAGTTCTCTCCAATGATTCTTTCAATCAAGGTATATGGGGTTATGAACAAGGGTATCCTTTCACCCTTGTACCCAAGTTGCATGACTTTAAGATTTAATTTACTTGTTTTGAAATAGGGTTCATACCCAAGTTTCTACATTCTTGAAGCATGTGATTATCATGAGATTTAAAGCTTTGAGTATATCAAGAATTGCTTATGTTTGTATTGTAACTTATAAGATTTATATTATGAATGAGATTACACTATCTTGATTTTGATATTTTTGAAGTATTTCAAGATTTTTAATGAGCATGAAGTGTTGTTATGAATTACCATGATCTTTAAGCCCGAATTTCAAGCCCTAAGTTTAAGTGTTGAGATTTCAAGAGAATTATATTCTTAAGTTCTTCTTTGATACGTTTATACCATGATTTAAAGAAAGAAGTGATCTTTTGATCCTAAGCTAAGATATGGAATCCACATTTGTTCATTCTGAGTTTGGATTAAAAGCAAAGAGAATCATAACTTCTTTACATTCTGTAAACTCTTATGCAATTTTAAGGTGGATTTCCTAAAGTATGAGCATATAAGTAATACAGGAGTAGTATTTAGGACCGAGTGGGGTATGAGTTCAAGGTTGCATGCCCCAAAACTATGAACCAATGTAGGTTAAGATTATTCCCAATATGGATGAAGTTAAAGGTAGTGATCACTTAAGTTAAGATTTTATTTCGATGGCAAGGGTAGAATAGCTCTCCCCAACATGGGTAAGACATTGGACTTCATGTTAGTTCACATGGTTTAGGTCGGTTAGAACAACCTCCGTAAGAAATAATAAATCTAAAGCTTTTATAACTAAGTTTTATAGGTCACAAAGTTATTCAGTATACTTTATTATTTATAATTTATAAGTTATCAGCTATCAGCTTTATTCAATCCCAAGGTTAGTCATTTACACTTAGCATGCATTCTTTTAAAGTTGATATGAACATTGAGTTATTGTTTTACTTGTGCATTCACCCCCACATAGTCAGTATATTGCAAAAGTACTGATCCACATATATGTCTATGTGCTATATTTTCTTACAACGTGGGTCCTAGTGCTCAGTTCCAGCAGCGTGATTAACTACGAGAATCTCTACCTACATCCCAACGTTTAGTGAGTCCCCATAGTTTGAGGACCCATGTATTCAAACTTTGATATATTGATGAACTATTATATTTCTGTCAAGTTCGAGTCAGCTGGGGCTTGTCCTAGTGGCTCTCTAGTTAGAAGTAGAGGCTTGTCAGGCTATTTTACGTTTTAGATTCTAAAATATTTGTTTTCAAGATTTCCAAGATTAAGGCTGTCAGTTAAGATATTAATTAAATTTCAGTTAAGATTTTGCATATCAAGTTTACCTTTATTATGAGTTCCAAGTTTAGAAGGCTTAAAGAGTTAGCTTGGAACTACTCATAATCTCGAGCACCGAGTGACGTCCAGGGTGTACTCCCGAGGCATTACAAATACCTAACCATAACTACCTTGTATTCTATGTCGGATAAATTCCGAACATCTATAAAAATAAAACAATTAATACTCAAAGTCAATAATAGAATCTATAACCATATCCAACCAAAAATACAATCAAATATGCAGCTGGTGTCAGCCCTAATACCAATACCAATGCCAAGGATGACACAAATACCGACACCGTCTATGCCCAAAGTAGTGACACAAAGCCTCTAACCAAAAACAAAGAACATCTGGTCGGGACACGCCCCCGACCAAAGCCAAAACCAAATTCAAAAAAATAAAAAAAGTATGAAATGATATCCATAACATAAAATGGAGTCTTTTAGAATATGGAAGCACACCACTTCAGTCTGACATAGATATTGTCCCCGAATCCTAGTCACTGATTAGAAGAAGTAGTATGGTCAGTTTCTACATTGCGTGGGGATACAGCGGCCAAAGATGGGTTAGCGGGTGAACACTAGCATGTACTCAGGAATAAGGATAAAATAATGCCATTATTCAAAACTAAAGTAAATAACCGTATGCAATCACATACATATATACCGGGAAAGGGAATCGAGTTTGACATATATTTAAAACTTTAACTTGGGTTGAGTAGCTTTATTATCATAATCTACCCATGGGCTATATAGGTCCAGTGTTATCCCCTGAACGGTCCCCAGTGCTTGTAGCCGCACAAACCACAGATATCACAGGGGCTGGGGATTCCTATCTACCCTTTGACCTCCATGATGCATATTTACAAGTATTCACTTAGGGGATTCCCGTGTACCCCAGGTATATTTACCAACCCTCATGCTGGCAAACATGAGTTTCTAATGTTCTTCTATTAGACTCACACCTTCGCGGTTACCTATCACAACCCTTCATTATTTAATAATTTAAAACCTTTACCACATAACCAAACCACCAAATCCAAAGTTAATTACCAAGGCATTATGAAGTGGTATCGCATACCGACTATAGCTTATAAGCAATGTCATTCGCCAACACTTAGGGGATTCCTATGTACCCCAAAGAATTTCCAATCAATCAAAACCATGGCCACCAAGGCCTTTCCAAATAATTCAATCAAATCATTTAGGGTTCCATTACCACATTATGCAATGAAAGGTTTTCAATAAAAGTCAAACTATATGATAAAAGCATTCTCATTGGCATTTTAGCAAACATGTTGAGGGCATATAGTTTCAAAAACCATAACCCAGAACCAATTAACCATTCCTATGAAGCCACATGTTCAAACCAACATTATAACATGAAAAACCATAAATAAAACATGGGAAAACATCATCCAACCATTAGTAACCAAAACCCCCAACATATATTTCAAAACCGACATAAACCCACAATAATTTCATGAAAACCATTAAGTAAAACATGCTTTTAGTTGAACTAACAATGAGGGAGGAGTAATATTCCTTAGATTCCATAGAATATGGTGAGAAACCACCCTCGAGAGCCTTAATTGATCACCTTGGGGAAATCCTAGCCTTTTTTTTGAACCAAGAGATTAAGAGAGATTTAAGAGTGATTTGAGAGTGTTTGATTTGGGAATAGTAGGTTAATGAAGCCCCAAGAGCATTTTAAGTTATGGGGTTAAAAGAGGTTAAGAGGGGAAATGTCAAGAATACCCCCAACTTAAACTGTAAAAATTCCCGCAGGTGGGTACGGTTAGACCCCTCCACTCATACCCATATCATACGAGTGGTACCATCCAGTTATACCCAGAACAAGAAGTTGGACATCACATTATGTCTAACATACGACTCCCATTGCCCCACTCATACCTATAATAAATGAGTAGTACCAATAAGTCATATCCAAGACAGAATCAAAGGGGTTGGACACTGGACAACGTATGACTCGACTAAACCACTCACACCCTATCCTTATGGCTCCTAGTGAGCCACAACTCAGAGCCATATCAAGTTACCAAGTTTCAAACTAAGTGAAGGATTAACCCAATGACCTATCACCTAACATACAACCCGTACCATTAAATCGTAACCACAACAGAAACTTGACTAGCAGAGACTAGATATCCTAAGAGTTGGGCCATCTAACCCATACCCACATCATACAACACTTATGGTGAGTCGTATGATGATCAAAAAGTTCAATACTTAAGAAATTTTCAAGGGCCAACACCTAGGGTGTTTCAATTCTGCCCCACTAGGATCATTCACCCTTGAATAATGGAATGAGGAACGACTAGCACGATTTAAACCCCAAACCTCTCTACCCTTTTATTTAACCAAGTTAGTAAACAAAGATACCAAGGAAGTCAATCTTTCCTTTAAAAAAGTTTGAAAACAAAAATTTTATGAAGAACACATACCTTCCGCATGAATTTTCAAATCACAAAATAGGAACGAATACTTCGAATTCATGTCCTCTTCAGCTTCCCATGTAGCCTCTTCCACTTTGTGGCTCTTCCATAGAACCTTTACCGAGGCTATATCCTTGCTCCGCAATCGATAAACCTGATGATCAAAGATCTCAATCGGATCTCTTCATAAGATAGGGAATTCAAAATACCAATATCCTTGATACACATAATTTGCGATGGATCACCACTCTCTCAACATAGAAACATGGAACACGGGGTGAATGGACCTCAAACTAAAAGGAAATTCCAACTCATACGCAACATTGCCAACCCTCCTTAAGATCATATAAGGACCTACATATTAGGGATTAACCATCCTCTTCTTCTCAAAACACATTACTCTCTTCATAGAAGATACCTTCAGGAACACACTATCTCCAACCTGAAACTCCAAGTCCCTCGCCTTACATCCATATAGGACTTTTGGTGACTTTGGCTATCCTTAAGCTTATCCCGAATCACCTTCACCTTTTCTATATCCTTGTGAACCAAGTCCAGTCCAAACATCTCTACCTCACCAACCTCGAACCACCCAATAGGAGACCTACATCTCCTACCATACAACGCTTTAAATAGGGCCATCCCAATGATAGAGTGGTAGCTATTGTTGTAGGAAAACTATATAAGAATTAAATGCTTAACCCAACTACCACCATAATTAATCACGCAAGCTCTAAGAATATCCTTTAACTTCTAAATAGTTCTCTCTGCTTGCCCATCTAACTGCGGGTGAAAAGCAGTACTCAGAATTACCTTACTCCCGAACCTTTTCTAAAATAACTGCCAAAAGTAAGATAAAAATTACGTACCACGATCGAACAATCTCTTGGAGGTACAACCTTTGCATAATCCTCAAGTGAGAAGTTAGTCCTCACTGGCAAAAACTGAGCCAACTTTGTCATCCTATTCACGATGACCCAAATTAAATCAAATTGGTTCCAAGACTGAGAAAGATCGGTGATGAAATTTATGATGATCACTTCCCACCTCTATTCAGGCATATCAATTTCTTGATACAATCCCCCAGGCCTCATGTGCTCAACTTTCACTTGTTAACACACCATACACTTGGCCAGAAAATTATCCACATCTCTTTTTATATTTTTCCACCAATACATCTCACTGAGGTCATGATACATTTTCGTTGAACCAGGATGAACAACATAGCGTGACACATGCGCCTCAGCCAATATCCTCCCATGCATACCATATATATTAGGAACACATAACCACCTTTGGTACCACAAAGTACTATCCCTTCTGCCCACCTATATCACTCTTGATTCTCATCAAAATAGTATCTAACACCTACTTCTCCTTGATTTCCACACTAAGAGATGACTGTGGCACTTTCTGAATGAACACACCACTATTCTCAGAGTCCAAAAAATGAACTCCATGATTAGCTAAACAGTGAATTTCCTTCACCAACTCTCGTTTCTCCTTATCCACATAAGCTAGACTCTCTATGGATAACTTGCTAAGAGCATCAGCAACCATGTTACCTTTTCTTGTATGGAAGTGAAGACTCATGTAATAATCCTTAAGAAGCTAAAGCTACCTCCTTTGCCTGAGGCTAAGTTCTTTCTGAGTAAACAAATATTGCAGGCTCTTATGATCAAAAAAGATATTCACATGCGCTCCATACAAAGAGTGGCGCCAAATTTTCAACGCAAACACCAAAGCTAATAATTCTAAATCATGAGTTGGATAATTCCTCGCATGCACCTTCAACTGTCTAGTGGCATAAGCTATCACCTTGCCATACTGCATCATAACACAACCCAGTCCTACACGAGAAGCATCATAGTAGACCACAAACACATCAGTGCCTTCAGGTAAAGTCAAGACTAGATCTGAAGTGAGATTATCCTTTAAATACTCAAAACTACCCTCACAAGCATCATACCACAGGAATTTTACCCTTATCTAAGTCAATTTAGTTAACAGGGAAGCTATAGTTGAAAAACTTTCCACAAACATCCTATAATAACTTGCTAAACCCAAGAAGCTCCGAATGTCGGTTGGAGTTGTGGGTCTACGCCACTTTTTCACCACTATAACTTTCTGTGGATCCACCATGATTCCTTTACTAGAAATGATATGACCCAAAAAAGTGACGGCGTTCAACCAAAATTTACATTTCGTAAACTTGGCATACAACTGCTACTCCATCAAGGTCTGCAATACAATGTGGAGGTAATTCGTATAATCTACCTCACTCTTAGAATACACCAGAATATCATCTAGAAAACAATAACGAACATGTCCACAAACTGATGGAAGACCCTATTCATCAAATCCATGAATGTCTCAGGGGCATTGGTCAACCCAAAAGACATAACCAAAAACTCAATATGCCCATATCAGATATGGAAAGTTTCCTTAGGGATATCCACTTTCCTAATCTTTAACTGATGGTGCCCAAATTGAAGATCATTTTTGGAGAAAAATTTAGGACCCTGCAACTGATCAAACAAATCATCTATCATTAGAAGAGGATACTTATTCTTTATAGTTATCTAGTTCAACTATCAGTAATCAATACATATTCAAAAGGAACTATCCTTTTTACTTACAAATAGCATTGGTGCACCCCACGGGGACACACTAGGATGGATGAAACCCTTATCTAAAAGATCCTTGAGTTACTCCTTAAGCTGTTTTAACTCGACTGGAGCCATTCTATACGAAGGAATAGAAATTAGATGAGTGTCCAGAACAAGATCAATCCCAAACTCAATCTCCCTATTAGGAAGAACACTAGAAAGGTCAACAGGGAAGACCTCAGGAAATTCATTCACCACTAGGACAGAATGCAAAGAAGGACCTTCCTAGTCAGAATCTTTAACCCGACCTAGATGATAGAGACACCCCTTGGAGATTAATCTATGAGCTCTAAAATACAATATGAACTTCCCTTAGGATCTAGGGAACCACCCTCCTACTCAATAACTAGCTTATAAGGGAAATTAAAGACAACTTTATAGGTTAAAAAGTTTAGAGAAGCATAGCACGAGTGCAACCAATCTATCCACAATATGACATCAAAATCCATCATATCTAATTCAAACAGATCCACCAAAGTTACTTTACTACCACCAAATACCACACACATCCTATAGACTCTTTTAGCAATCATAAAGTCATCTATCGGGATAGAAATAGAAAAAAGGTTTGAAACACACTCCAAGCCGAAACCAAAATACACAGCCACAAATAGGGTAATATAAGAGAGAGAGAGAGGACCTTAGATTAAGTAAATAGTATACATCATGGAAAAAGAGTTTCAGCATACCAATCATGACATCAGGCGATGCCTCAGACTCTTATCAAGTAGTGAGAGCATAAAGACGGTTTCGATCAGTGCTAAAACTATATGGTGCCCCCTTTAGTACTGAAGCTGATGATAAAGCAATTGGAACCTTGTTCTCCCTCAAAGAAACCTTACTAATACGATAGTTTCTAAGCATATGCCTTGGCTGACCACAGTTGAAGCACCTGTCCCTACCCTCATCATAAAAACCCTGGTGCAATCTACCATAAAACCTACAAAAAGGATATGATAGAGCTGATTGGGCCCCACGAGCCTGAGAAGAGGCACCCTATGCCCTAAAGTTGATGCCACCTTAGAAACGCCTATCACCCAATGACTTTGGACAGCGAGCACTAGCCGTCGAGAAAGACCCAGAATTGTCCCACTTTTTCTTGGGCCACTTCCCACCATCCCTACCATTTTATTTTTGGCCAAAACCCTGCTCAAAGAACCTAAACTTCTTGCCCTACCTCTCTTTTATTTCAGCCTACTTCTTCTTCTCTTTCTCTACCTATTGCATGTACACAACCAACTTAGAGATATCCATATCCTTGATCAATAAGGCAGCCTTACTCTCTAATATAAAATCTCTGTAAAACCCTAAAGGGAACTTTCTTATTCTAGCCCTAATGCTAGAAACCATCTCTGAAGCATACTGAGATAATTGGTGAAACTTCAAAGTAGACTCCTTGACTGACATCTTACCCTTCTTCAAATTAACAAACTCTTCCACTTTTGCTTCCCTCAACTCTTAAGTAAAGAAGCGGTCCAGAAAAGCATTAGAAAAATCTTCCCACAGAGATGACTCAATATCATCAACCCTTGCCTAATCCCATTCCTTGTACCATTGGTACACCACATCCTTCAGCTAATAGGTGGCAAACTCTACACCCTCCACATTCATGGAATGCATAACATAAAAGATATTTTCTATCTCATCCAGAAAGCCTAAAGAATCCTCCACAACCATAACACTCATAAAGGTCAGAGGGTTCAACCTCATGAACTGGCCAATCCTTGTGGCCTCAGAAGATAAAGTAACAGAAATACCAAGCTAAGACTGAGTAGCTACAAACTGTGCTAACATGTGAATAGACTGAAAAAAATTAGCATTCATCACTTCCACCTAAGGAGTTTGAGATGGACTAGAGAGAACCGATGGGACTCCAGGACGACAATCAGGAATTGGACCCTTAGATTAGGTATGGACCCTAAAACTAGAATGGGTCACATCAGTATTATCCTTAATAAGGACAGAGAAGTTTTCATAAGCTTCAGATTGTCGAGGAGGCATGATCTAAAATGCAAGCAAATAGAAATTAGAGAAAATTTCAGGACATAGACTCTATAGCTTATAACCCAAACACAAGAAGAGAAACATTTCTAAATGCCTTATAACCTCTCCCTTCTGAGTATGGTGTGCTACACATTCTTAAAAGAGACTTTACTTGACATGGCTATGTGGACTCTAGAGTGACTACAAATCTAGGGCTCTGATACGAATCTGACACGACTCAGACCAGGGCCTAGTCATGTCGGGTACCTCAAGTCCATCCGGGAAAGGAGACCACTCCCAATACCTACCCATAATCGTCCTATACCTATGTTAGATTAATTTCAAACATATATCAAGATAAAATAATTAATACTCAAAGTCAATAATAGAATCCATAACCATTTCCAACCAACAATACAATCAAATATCCAACTGGTGTTATCCCTAATACCAATACCAATGTCAAGGCTGACACTAATACCAACACCGCCCATGCCCAAAGTAGTCACCCAAAGCCTCTAACCAAAAATAAAGAACATCTAGCCGAGACATGCCCCTAACCATAGCCAAAACCAAAGTCCAAGAAATAAACAAAAGTTTGAAATGATATCCATAACATGAAATAGAGTCTTTTAGAGTATGGAAGCTCACCACCTCAGTCTAACACAGATGTTGTCCCTAAATCAAGACACCAAGAAGAAAAAGTAGTATGGTCGATTCTTGCATCACATGGGATACAGCGCCTAAAGATGGGTAGTGGGTGAACGCTAGCATGTACTCAAAAATAAGGATAAAATAATGTCATTATTCAAAACCAAAGTAAACAACCATATGCAATCACATACATATATACATATATACCATGCAGGGAAAGGGAATCGGGTTTAACATACATTTAAAACATTAACTTAGGTTGAGTAGCTTTAGCATCATAATACTCCCAACGACTATATGGGTCCAGTGTTACCCCCTAAACAGGCCCCAGTATATGTAGCCACACGAAACAGAGATATCATAGGGGTCAGGGATTCCTATGTACACTTCACCCTCTATGATACATAAATACAAGTATAAACTTAGGGGATTCCCGTATACCCCACAAGTATATGGTAACCATGTCAACCCACGTGTCATCAGACATAAGTTTCCAGCGTGTATTCATTGGACTCATACCTTCACGATTAGATATCACAACCCGCCATTATTTCTTAATTAAAACCTTGTAGCACATAACCAAATGATAACGCTCAAATTACACTCTTGAATGGGTGTAAGCGATTGTTGTCAATATAAAACCCAACTAGGTTAGGGTCAAATCCCACAGGGAATATGGTGTGAACTCAAGTTGTATGCGATTTAATCCATTGATAGTTTAATGTTTCCCGAAATGGGGGGTTTACGTTTAACAAGTTGTTGTTTGTCACTTTACTTTCAGTGTTTGTAAATCAAGAGTTTATGAAATAACCAAAATTATATTCACTAGGGCTTTCGATACATGACAGATGCTAAAAGTGGTTCAAGATTCTCACAGTGGGTAGGATAATAACCTATCTTTGTTGATATTATGCATAAATATCTCTCGAACTACTTAAGCATTCAACTCCCTAATCTTCTCAGACTAAGGGAATTTCTATTTACTGCACAGATTTTACCTTAGGTTAACCAACCTTGTAACAGCACTAATTATTAAACGAAGTATTTTCGAGTCTCTGTTGATAATTCACTTCCTACTATATTTGATTTCTTTCTCAAGAAAATCAGAGCAGGTGTGTCTACTATTTGCAACCAATAGACGTTAATTAAAAATTTAGAATTATCAAGAGATCCTACCACCTATTGAATCTTGAATACATAGCACCTCATCAAGACCTAAACCTAGATCCCATAATTTAGGTTAAGGGAGTTTAGCCACTCATGATGCAATGAACGAAACACATAATTGAATTCATGATTTGAAACATAAACTTACAGAGATGAATAATAACCAATGAATCATAAATTAGATCACAAAGGAAAATCCCAAAAATACTAATAATAATCTCTCCAAATAATTATGCTGTTAAAGTCTAGGAGTAGAGAGAGAAAATATCAGAGTATGTTGTCAAAACTCAAAGTGGCATATAATGTCTGGAATCACACTTAGAAAATCCTAAAACAAAGCTTTACTACCCTAATTATGGAAAAAAATCAAGGTTACAACTTTTACTCGGAATAGACGATGAAATCCGTGATAGCTTATTAGGAATCTGATGACTTATCATGGATGTCGTCAGCTCCTATTCACTTTTGGCTCTTGTTGTGTAAGACTAACGACGATAACGACAGATTTCAGGATTTTAATGGCTTATCAAGAATATTGTCACATTCTTGCTCTAATTCTCATGTCCTGTCTATGTTTGACGGTATCATTGATGCCTTATGACCATCCTGGCGGCCTATCACAAAATAACATCAACTCTTCCAGATGAAACTCAGCTCCTGTTTAAGGCTGACGTTATCTTCGATTGTTTATCACTGGGCTGATGACTTATCATGAATGTCATCAACCACACTTGTTTTTTATTGGCTTCACATTTCATTCTTTTTTCTTCCATTATTTTTGGTTCCCCTGTATCTCAACATTTACTACAAAATCAAAGTAAACTAATCAAAACTACTAAAGTTGCTCAAGATTTTGCAATTTTTTAGTTGAAAGCCTCAAATGTGTTAGCATAGGCTCACACATCAACACCCTCAATTTAAACAATTGCTTGTCCTCGAGCAACCATGACATAACTAAGAGAATACAAAGGACTTTTTGGCAGCTAACTACTCATATTAGTTCAGAATACAGTCACCATCTCCAAGGTCAATCAATTTAAAACTCACTGTTAATGTTTTGAAAAACACCCATGCTACTCACAAGAATCAAGATGAGGCAAAAATTCAGCAATAACAACCATGCCATACCAAGATCACACTATCTGAACAAGTCAGTGACTAGCAACATATCCAGTGTGTCCTCACAACAAAGAAATACCTTTTTCACACATATCAAAATTCACATACATAAACATAGGGACAATCATAACACTTATTCTCAGAATAAAGTTCCACACACTGCATGTCAAATGCCATATTCTTTCCCTTATATTCATTACCCAAGTCTTCAGACAGGTCAATTAGGATCACTATAGGACTTTTATTAAGCTTGTAATGTAGGTCAGGGCTGGTATGATATTCTTGGATATTTTAGAGTGAATATACCTCCTTGACACTAAACAAAACTCTTAGGGTTTCATTTATCAACCTTCTTTTCTTCCTCTCTTTTATTAATCACACATATTCAAGATGGATGTGTTCTTTTCAATCATCATATTATCCTTTTATCATCTTTAACACATCTTTCTCTTTTCTTATTCCTTTTTCACCGCACCTAACTTTTTATTATTCTCTTATTCTACCTCTATTCATGCTCATTTTGCATCATGCACCCCTGTAATAACCAACCTCAACTTAGGTTGTTTGCCTAAGTCAAGGTGCATAGTATCCAAGGAGACCAGGGCCAAAATAGGTTCATTGTGAGAAAAATGGAAAAGTGAAAGGTTTCACAGAAAGAAACAGGCATATAGGGTCAAATCCAAGATCAAGGGATATTATTCACATTAGGAAGGTCATTTAGGCTGAAAGTGGGTTACAATCAAACATGGCCTATGATCCTTTCTTAACCCTATCTTACAAGCTAGGCAAGTCTAATAGGGTAAGTTCTAGATTCGGCACATAGTAGAAGCTGAGTAAGACCTTACACCGACATAGCACACAAGTATATCAGATATCACTACTTATCCGATTCATGCAATTTGTTCAGCAAAAATTGTCAAGCTGCCAGACTAATGCCAAAAAAAGATGCATCGCAGTCGCAGATAAATGCAATTCACATAGTTATAAACTCAGATCAATGGAGAGGTGCTCAAAAGTCAGAAAATAAGATAACTGCCTCAAGTACCTATATTACTCCTAATTATCTATCAAAAATTGTTACAACAACATCCTACCCTAAACCCTTAACTTAAAATTGAAAACAAAGCTAAACTAAGGGTTAGAGTATACCTAGAATGACTCAAGCTTGGGGGTCATAGGTTTTTGACCCTACTGTTGCATCATCTACTACCTTCTCTCTATCGGGAGCTTCTGGCCTTATAGTGGTAGGGGGTCTTCTAGATGATTCACGTGTAGCCCTGGCTTTCAAAGCCTTCTCCTATCTCTCATTATCCGCTAGGGACTCCATTTTTTCTTTCTTCAACTCCTCTTTTTCGTCCTTCTTTTTTACCTTCTTTTTCACTTTTCTTTTTTCCTTACTTTCAGGGTCTTCTCTTTTATCTTTTCCCTTCTTCTCCCTCTTCTTATTATTTTTCTTTGGTAAATCTCCAATGAGGTCAAGCACTGGAATTTCTTCCTCTGATTCAACATGTTCAGAATGTTTAGATGCCTCTCAGAATGTTTAGATGCCTCCTTCTCAGAAGCTATTGTTATTTCAGTTTCCTAACTATCCTCCACCTCAATTGGTTTGGATGGTGAGGGAACTTTTGGACTTTGATTCTTCTTTCACTTCCAGAGAAGAGGCTTTTCCTCTTCATAATCAGACTCCTCATCGATGAGTCTCCTGCGTACACTTTTCTATTGTTCTTTCTTTATAAGAATAGTGATATTTCCTTTGGGTGCCATTATAGGGTTCCTGTAGCAATATAAAAACCATTAGTCAATCTTCAAGAGCCTAAACACAAACACATTAATCATTTAAGCTTCACATCCATTGAGAAGGCTCATTCATGCTTCAGGTTCCAGGTGTGATGATATTTCTTGATAAGCCGTCACGACTGTGATAGCTTATCATAATTATCGTCAGCCTTAGATAGAACTCATATGATTTTATCAACTTCTGATGATATTTATGATAACCCGTCACAACCGTGATAGCCTATCACAAATGTCATCAGCTCTAAACAGGACCCACTTATCATGAATGTCGTCAGCTCTTATTAGAACCCTACTTTTGACTTTAACTTAATTTTTGTCCCATTATTTCTCAAAATTCACTTGAATTCCATTTTTTTAGCTAAACTTAAAAGCTTTAGGATTGTACAGCAAACCCTAGTTTCAATTTTAGCCCCTTTTTACAAGTTGAACTTGGTTCAAGCTTCTTGGGAACTTAGGTTATGATCAACTATCACTTACCACTTGAAAAGTAAGGTTGAATTTTGGGCATACCTGGTAGGCGATTTCACTTGTTCACACGATTTAAAGGGGATAACAAGAGAATGGAAAAGGTTCTTGATTTTGCTTTCAAATCCCACACTCATAAGGAAGATGTTTTTGTTGATTAACTTTGGGAAATTATTTGGAAGGAGTAGCTAAATAAACTAAGTAAAGAAAGAAATAAACTTAGGAAGGAAAGAAAATAAGATAGGCAGGAACATGTGGAGGTTCGACTGTGGGCCGAGTTTGATTTTCTCAAGTGGGACCAAAAGGGTCTAATAATGCTTTCAAGGTTTTCTTGATGACATATTGTGATGGATTATCACAAGTGTGATATCTTATCACAGATGTCGTCAGCCTTAATAGAAACTGTCTCAAAATTGGCCTCTCTGACGATATTTTTAATAGCTTACACAGTTGTGACGGCTTATCAGAAATGTCATCATGATCTTTTAGCTGACCTCCTCATTTTTAACCTTCTCTGTACTAAATCCTAACTACAAAAATAAACACTTTACTAGAATATAAAAATTTTAGGTTGCCTCCCAATAGCGCCTAATTTACTATCGTGACATGACTTGGTTGTCTTGACTACTCAGACTTTGCCAAGACAACCTGTTGATACTCCTTTACCATCATCATAGAATATGTCAACAATTGAAAAATCACTCATCTCTTTTTGTTGAGTCATAGATGAGTGTATTTTTAAGTATGCTTCTTTGTCATTGAATCTGAACTTTAGTTGGTTCAAATCCATGTCTACTATTACTCTCCCAGTTATAAGTAGTGGCCTACCTAAGATGATGGGCACTTCAAAATCCACTTTGCAATCTAGGACTACAAAATCAGTAGGCAGAATAAGTTGGCTACCCTTATCAAAACCTCGTGTAATATGCCCACAGGTTACTTCACAGTCCTATCTACCATCACCAACCGTATATTTGTTGAGGTAGGATCCCCCAATCCTTGTTTCTTGTATACAACAAGTGGCATTAGGTTTATACAATCTCCTACATCACATAGTGCTTTTGTGAATTTCATGGAACCAATAGTACACGAAATGGTAAATGCTCCAGGATCTGTCTTTTTCTATATAAAGTCCTTGTAGAGATAGCACCACAATGGAGAAGGTTTTTCTCCGGCTCAAGGCTAACCTTTCATTTCTTGGTCATAAGGTATTTCATAAACTTTATGTATCCTGGCATTTGCTTAAGTGCCTCAACCAAATGCACATTTATTACCAATTACTTGAGCATTGCCAGGAATTTGCTGAATTTTGCATCTTCAGCTTTCTTCTTCAATTATTGAGGAAAGGGAGGTAATGGTCTTGGGATAGTTTTCAACAGCACTTCCTCTTCCTTCTTTCTCTCCTTCTTCGAAGCATTAATAGAATTATCCAACTTCTCAGACTCCACTAAATTGCTTTCTTTAGATTTATTAATAACTACCTCACCATCTACAGATTTGCCCACAGAAGGACTAGGTAATATTTTACCACTCCTAGTGGTAATCACCATACATGAGCCATCATTACGCGGATTCTGAACCATATCACTTGGTAAAATTCCGCTTTTTCTCTGGTTAAATACAACAGAAAATTAGCTTATCTGCTGCTCCAATTATTTGATGGTAGTGGAGTGTGAGTGCACCAACTGACTGATGGATGTCAGATTGGTCTTCATGGTGGTTACACCAAAGTTTGTGGCCACAACTCCCTTCAATAATTTCTACATCATGTCCTCCATGGACATTTTTCCAGAGCTAGTTGCAGCAGTTTCCCAATTTCCAGGAGGAATATATAAAGCACTTCTGTCATTATTGCTTCTCCAATTTCCTTGCTCCCTTTCGTTGTAACCAGGTTTGTCATATATGTTTTGACCTTGATTCCCTTGGCTATTGCCTCAAAAACCCTCCTGATTATTAACATAATTTTTTTCTTCTTTAGGCTCCACATCCACTCGGTCTTGAGATGTTACAACTTTCACTTTCTCAATCTTCCCTGACAATAAATGCTTGATGAAAAATTCCATCTGAGCCTTTAGATGGGCCATGTCTTGATCTCGCTCCTCATTTCTCCTATATTGTTCAGCAGATATACCAACAGAAATAGTGAGGCTTGCTACCACAGACTCCCTAGTATGCCAAGCCTAACTCTGTTTGGTCATCCTATTTAGCATATCTGAGGCATCTTGAAAAGACAAATCAACAAATGAACCACCAGCAACATTATATATAATCGGCTTTGTTACAGAGTTGAGGGCCTGTATAAATTCTCCATCAAGTGTAGGTCTGTCATATTATGGTTCGAACACTGTGTTAGCTTTTTCTTGAATCTCTCCCAAGTCTCATGCAAAGCTTCAGTAGGAAGTAGTCTAAAATTGCTGATTTCATCCCACAACTGTACCCTCCTGGAGGGTGGCAAAAACAGTTCTAGGAATACTTTTTTCAATTGCCTCCAATGGGTGATAGAATCAAGCGTAAGCTCATTCAGCCACAATATTGCCTCCCCAGCTACAGACAACGGAAATAACCTCAATCGGATAGCATTCTGGCCCAGTCCTGGGTTATCAAAAGATTTGCAAATGGGGAAAAAATTCACCAAATGCAGGTTTGGATCATCCCTAGAAAGGCCACCATACAACCCCTTCAAATTGAGGAGTTGGATCATAGTACTTGTAATGTTGAACTTGGATCCAGGTTCCAACAGCGAAGGAATAATTGCACCCATTGCACCTGCCCCGTCCATGCCGTCATTGGCATCATTCAAATTATACTGGACTGGATGGTACTCTTGTTTTCTTTGGAACAGACGGTTCCAGTTAACATTACATGGCACTTATGCAGCTATCTGCTCTGCACGCCTTGGGTTACCAGGGTTCAATAACTCCCCATCCCCAAATCTTTATCCTAAGGGTTTGGATGTATTGCATGTTGCCCAACATTTTTTGCATTCACCTGAGCTCTAGCTTAGGCTGCCAGTCTATTAGCCTCTTGATATTCTGCCATTCTTCTTATTCGTTGCGGTTCTGGATTTAGTGGTAATAATGTTTCTCCGAAACTTCTGGTGTTTGTCATACACTATAAAATTTTGTAAATAAACAAAAAAAAACAAATAAATGTAAATCTAGGAAACTTAACTAACAGTCAATTAGCTCACACAAACTTCAACTTTCAACCATATTCCCCGAAAACGGCGTCGTTTTTTATAACGCTCAAATTACACTCTTGAATTAGTGTAAGCGATCGTTGTCAATATAAAACCCAACTAGGTTAGGGTCGAATCCCACAGGGAATATAGTGTGAACTTAAGTTGTTTGCAATTTAATCTACTGATAGTTTAATGTTTCCTAAAATGGGGGGGGTTAGGTTTAACAAGTTTTTGTTTATCACTTTACTTTCAGTGTTTGTCAATCAAGAGTTTATGAAATAACCAGAATTATGTTCACTAAGGCTTCAGGTACATGACAGATGCAAAAAGTGGTTCAATATTCTCACGGTGGGTAAGATAACAAGCTATCTTTATCGATATTATGCTTAAATATCTCTCGGCCTACTTAAGAGTTTAACTCCCTAGTCTTCTCGGACTTAGGGAATTTCTATTTACTGCCCAAATTTTACCTCAGGTTAACTAGCCTTGTTACAGCGCTGATTATTAAACAAAGTATTTCCGAGTCCCTGTTGATAGTTCACTTCCTACTATATTTGATTTCTTTCTCAAGAAAATCAAAGCAGGTGTGTCTACTATTTGCAACCAACAGACGTTAATTAAAAATTTAGAATTATCAAGAGATCTTACCACTTGAATCTTGAATACTTAGCACCTCATCAAGACCTAACCATATATCCCATAATTCAGGTTAAGGAAGCTTAGCCACTCATGATGCAATGAACGAAACACATAATTGAATTCATGATTTGAAAGATAAACTTACAGAGATGAATAACAACCAGTGAATCATAGATTAGATCACAAAGAAAAATCCCAAAAATACTGATATTAATCTCTTGAAATAATTATGTTGTTAAAGTCTAGGAGTAGAGAGAGAAAATATCAGAGTATGTTGTCAAAACTCAAAGTGTAGTATAATGTCTGGAATCCACCTTAGAAAACCCTAAAACAAAGCTTTAAATAGTTTACCCTAATTATGGAAACAAAATCAAGGTTACAACTTTTACTCAGAATAGACGATGACATCCGTGATAGCTTATCAGGAGTCTACGACTTATCACGGATGTCGTCAGCTCCTCTTTACTTTTGGCTCTTGCTATCTAAGACTGATGACGAAGACTATGGCTTATCAGGATTTTAACAGATTATCAAGAACACCGTCACATTCCTTCTCTAATTCTCATGTCCTGTCTATGTTTGACGGTATCCTAGATGCCTTATCACCATCCTGATGGCCTATCACAAAATATCATCAACTCTTCCAGCTGAAACTCATCTCCTGTCTAAGGCTGATGTTATCTTTGATAGTTTATAACTGGGCTGACGAATTATCAAAAATGTTGTCAACCACACTTGTCTTTTATTTTCTTCACGTTTCATCCTTTTTGCTTCCATTATTTTTCGTACCCCTGCATCTCAATATTTACTGCAAAATCAAAGTAAACTAATCAAAACAACTGAAGTTGCTCAAGATTTTGCAATTATTTAGAGTTAAAAGCCTTAAATGTGTTAGCATAGGCTCACACATCAACACCCTCAACTTAAACAATTGCTTGTCCTCAAGCAACCACGACATAACTAAGAGAATACAAAGGATGCTTTGGCAGCTAACTACTCATATTAGTTCAGAATACATTCACCATCTCCAAGGTTAATCAATTTAAAACTCACTATTGATGTTTTGAAGAACACCCATGCTACTCACAAGAATCAATATGCGGCCAAAATTCTGCAATAACAACCATGCCATACTAAGATCACACTATCTGAACAAGTCAGTGACTAGCAACATATCCAGTGTGCCCCTTATAATAAAGAAATACCTTTTTCACACATATCAGAATTCACATACATAAACATAGGGACAATCACAAGACTCACTCTCAGAATAAAGTTCCACACACTGCATGTCAAATGTCATATGCTTTCCCTTGTAGTTAGTACCTAAGTCTTCAGACAGTCAGTTAGGATCACTATAGGACTTTTATTAAGCTTGTAATGTAGGTCAGGGCTGGTATGATATTCTTGGATATTTTAGAGTGACTATACCTCCTTGACACTACACTAAACTCTTAGGGTTTCA
>NC_061111.1:89437452-89468724 GCF_002878395.1 Capsicum annuum
AGTGGGTTACAATCAAACATAGCCTATGATCCTTTCTTAACCCCTATCTTACAAGCTAGGCAAGTCTAAGAGGGTAAGTTCTAGATTCGGCACATAGTAGAAGCTGAGTAACACCTCACACATACATAGCACTCAAGTATATCTCATATCACTACTTATCCAATTCATGCAATTTGTTCAGCAAAAATTGTCAAGCTGCCAGACTAATGTCACAAAAAGATGCATCACAATTATAAATGAATACAATTCACATAGTTATAAACTCATATCAATGGAGAGGTGCTCAAAAGTCAGAAAACAAGATAACTGCCTCAAGTACCTGTATTACTACTAATTATCTATCAAAAATTTTTACAACAACATCCTATCCTACACCCTCAACTTAAAATTGAAAATAAAGTTAAACTAAGGGTTAGAGTATACCTAGAATGACTCAAGCTTGGGGTTCATGAGTTTCTGAACCTGCTGTTGCATCATCTGCTACCTTTTCTCCATCAGGAGCTTCTGGCCTTGCAGTGGTAGGGGGTATGCTAGATGATTCACCTGCAGCCCTAGCTTTTAAATCCTTCTCCCATCTCTCATTGTCCACTAGGGACTCCATTCTTTCTTTCTTCAACTCCTCTTTTTCGGCCTTCGTTTTTGCCTTCTTTTTCACTTTTCTTTCTTCCTTGCTGTCAGGGCCTTCTCTCTTATCTTTGCCTTTCTTCTCCCTCTTTTTCTTATTTTTCTTTGGTGAATCTCTAGTGAGGTCAAGTATTAAAATTTCTTCCTCTGATTCAGCATGTTCAGACTTATGCTGCTCATTTTCAAAATGTTCAGATGCCTCCTGCTCAGAACATGTTGTTATTTTAGTTTCCTCTCTATCCTCTACCTCAATTGGTTTGGATGGTGAGAGAACTTTTGGACTTTACTTCTTCTTTTTCTTCCAGAGCAGAGGCTCTTCTTCTTCATAATCAGACTCCTCATCAATGAGTCTCCAGCGTACACTTTTCTGTTGTTCTTTCTTTATAAGAATAGGAATCTTTCCTTTGGGTGCCATTATAGGGTTCCTGTTGCAATAGAAAAACCATTAGTTAATCTTTAAGAGCCTAAACACAAACATATTAATCATTTAAGCTTCACATCCTTTGAGAAGGCTCATTCATGCTTCAGGTTCCTGGTGTGACGATATTTCTTGATAAGCCGTCACGACTGTGATAGCTTATCACAATTATCATCAGCCTTAGATAGAACTCATACGATTTTATCAACTTCTGATGATATTTTTGATAAGCCTTCACAACCCTGATAGCCTATCACAAATGTCATCAGCTCTAAATAGGACCCATTTTATTCTTAGCAGCCTTTGACGACATTTCTTATAAGCCATCATAGTTCTGATAGCTTATCATGAATATCGTCAGCTCTTATCAGAACCCCAATTTTGACTTTAACTTAATTTTTGTCCCATTATTTCTCAAAATTCAGTTGAATTCCATTTTTTTTAGCTAAACTTAAAAGCTTTAGGATTGCACAGCAAACCTTAGTTTTAATTTTAGCCCTTTTTGACAAGTTGAACTTGGTTCAAGCTTCTTGGGAACTTAGGTTATCATCAACTATCACTTACCACTTGAAAAGAAAGGTTGAATTTTGGGCATACCTGGTAGGCGATTTCACTTGTTCACAGGATTTAGAGGGGGAAAACAGGAGAATGGAAAAGGTTCTTGATTTTGCTTTCAAATCCCACACTCATAAGGAAGATGTTTTTCTTGATAAACTTTGGGAAATTATTTGGAAGGAGTAGATAAATAAACTAAGTAAAGAAAAAAATAAACTAAGGATGGAAAGAAAATAAGACAGGCGGGAATATGAGGAGGTTCGATTGTGGGCTGAGTTGGATTTTCTCAAGTGGGACCAAAATGGTCTAATAATGATTTCAAGGTTTTCTTGATGACATCTTGTGACGGCTTATCACAAGTGTGATATCTTACTACTGATGTCATCAGCCTTAACAAAAACTATCTCAAATTTGGCCTCTCTGACGACATTTTTAAAACCTTATGACAGTTGTGACGGCTTATCAGAAATGTCATCATGATCTTTCAGCTGACCTTCTTATTTTTCACCTTCTCTATACAAAATCCTAACTATAAAAATAAACACTTTACTGGAATATAAAAATTTTAGGTTGCCTCCCAATAGCGCCTAATTTACTGTCGCGACATGACTTGGTTGTCTTGACTACTCAAACTTCGCCAAAACAACCTGTTGATACCCCTTTACCATCTTCATAGAATACGTCAACAATTGAGAAAACACTCATCTCTTTTTGTTGAGTCATAGATGAGTGTATTTTTAAGTATGCTTCTTTGTCATTGAATCTGAACTTTAGTTGGTTCAAATCCATGTCTACTATTACTCTCCCAATTGCAAGTAGTGGCCTACCCAAGATGATGGGCACTTCAAAATCCACTTCTCAATCTAGGACTACAAAATCAGCAGGTAGAATAAAGTCGGCTACCTTTACCGAAACCTCATGTAATATGCCCACAAGTCACTTCACAGTCCTATCTGCCATCACCAACCGCATATTCATTGAGGTAGGATCCCCCAATACTTGTTTCTTGTACACAACAAGTGGAATTAGGTTTATACTATCTCCTAGATCACATAGTTATTTTGTGAATTTCATGGAACCAATAGTACACAAAATGGTAAACGCTTCAGGATTTGCCTTTTTCTGTACTAAAGACATTGTAGAGATAGCGCCATAATGGAGAAGGCTTTCCTATGGCTCAAGGCTAACCTTTCATTTCTTGTTCACAAGGTATTTCATAAACTTCATGTATTCTGGCATTTTCTCAAGTGCCTCAACCAAAGGCACATTTATTGCCAAATGCTTAAGCATTGCCAGGAATTTGCTGAATTTTGCATCTTCAGCCTTCTTCTTCAATTGTTGAGAAAAGGGAGGTAATGGTCTTAGGATAGTTTTCAACACCACTTCCTCTTACTTCTTTCTTTCCTTCTTTGAAACATTAACAGAATTATCCAAATTCTCAGACTCCACTAGAATACTTTCTTCAAATTCATCAATAACTACCTCACCATCTACAGATTTACCCATAGAAGGGCTAGGTAATATCTTACCACTCCTAGTGGTAATCGCCATACATGAGCCATCATTCCAAGAATTCTGAACCGTATCACTTGGTAATATTCCACTCTTTTGGTAATATTCCACTCTTTCTCTGGTTAAATACAACAGAAAGTTGGATCATCTACTGCTCTAATTATTTGATAGCAGTGTAGAGTAAGTGCACCAACTGACTGATGGATGTTAGATTGGTCTTCATGGTGGTTACACCAAATTTGGTGGCCTCAACTCTCTTTAACAATTTCTACATAATGTCTTCCATGGACATCTTTCCAAAGCTAGTTGCAGCAGTTTCCCGATTTCCAGAAGGAATATATAAAGCACTTCTGTCATTATTGGTTCTCTAATTTCCTTGCTCCCTGTCGTTGTAATCAGGCTTTTCATATATGTTTCAACCTTGATTCCCTTGGTTATTGCCTCGAAAACCCTCCTGATTATTAACATAATATTTTTCTTCTTCAGGTTCCACATCCACTCGATCTTAAGATGTTACAACATTCACTTTCTCAGTCTTCCCTGACAATAACTTCTTGGTGAGAAATTCCATCTGAGCCTTTAGATGGGCCATGTCTTGATCATGCTTCTTATCTCTTCTGCGTTGTTTAGCAGATCTACCAACAGAAATAGTGGGGCTTGCTACCACAAACTCCCTGGTATGCCAAGCCCAACTCTGTTTGGTCATCCTATTTAGCATAGCTGAGGCATCTTAAAAAGATAGATCAACAAATAAACCACCAGCAACATTATGTATAATAGCCTTTATTACAGAGTTGAGGGCCCTGTATAAATTCTCCATCATATTATGGTTCGAACACTGTGTTATTTTTTCTTGAATCTCTCCCAAGTCTCATGCAAAGCTTCAGTAGGAAGCAGTCTAAAATTGTTGATTTCATCCCTCAACTGTACCCTTCTGGAGGGTGGCAAAAACCGTTCTAGGAATGCTTCTTCAAATTATTTCCAGAGGGTGATAGAATCAGGCATAAGCTCATTCAGCCACAATGTTGCCTCCCCATCCAGATACAACGGAAACAACCTCTATCGGATAGCATTCTAGCCCACTCCTGGGTTATCAAAAGATTTGCAAATGGGGAAAAAATTCACCAAATGCAGGTTCGGATCATCCCCAGGAAGGTCACCAAACAACCCCTTCAGATAGAGGAGTTGGATCATAGTACTCGTAATGTTGAACTTGGATCCGGGTGCCAACGGTGAAGGAATAATTGCACCCATTGCACCTGCCCTGTCTATGCCGTCATCGTCATCATTCAAATCATACTGGACTGAATGGTACTCTTATTTTCTTTGGAACAGATGGTTCTGATTAATATTGCATGGCACTTATGCAGCTATCTGCTCTGCACGCCTTGGGTTACCAGGTTTCAATAATTCCTTATCCCCAAATCTTCATCCTCAGGGTTTGGATGTAGTGCATGTTGCCCAACATTTTGTGCATTCACCTGAGCTCTAGCTAAGGCTGCCAGTCTGTTAGCCTCTTGATGTTCTGCCATTCTTCCTATTTATTATGGTTTTGTATTTACTGGTAATAATGTTTCTCTGGAACTTCTGGTGCTTGGAATACACTATAAAATCCTGTAAATAAACAAAAACAACAAATAAATGTAAATCTAGGAAACTTAACTAACAGTCAATTAGCTCATATAAACTTTAGCTTACAACCATATTCCCCGGCAACGGCACCATTTTTTTAACTCTTAAGTTACACTCTTGAATTAGTGTAAGCGATCGTTGTCAATATAAAACCCAACTAGGTTAGGGTCGAATCCCACAGGGAATATAGTGTGAACTTAAGTTGTTTGTGATTTAATCTACTGGTAATTTAATATTTCCTAAAATGGGGGGTTTAAGTGTAACAAGTTGTTGTTTATCACTTTACTTTCAGTGTTTGTCAGTCAAGAGTTTATGAAATAACCAAAATTATGTTCACTAAAGCTTCAGGTACATGACAGATGCAAAAAGTGGTTCAATATTCTCACGGAGGGTAAGATAACAAGCTATCTTTATCGATATTACGCTTAAATGTCTCTCGACCTACTTAAGAGTTTAACTCCCTAATCTTCTCGGACTTAGGGAATTTCTATTTACTGCCCAAATTTTACCTCAGGTTAACCAACCTTGTTACAGTGCTGATTATTAAACAAAGTATTTCCGAGTCCCTGTTGATAGTTCACTTCCTACTATATTTGATTTCTTTCTCAAGCAAATCAAAGTAGGTGTGTCTACTGTTTGCAACCAACAAACGTTAATTAAAAGTTCAGAATTATCAAGAGATCTTACCACTTGAATCTTGAATACTTAGCACCTCATCAAGACCTAACCATATATCCCATAATTCAGGTTAAGGAGGTTTAGCCACTCATGATGCAATGAATGAAAAACATAATTGAATTCATAATTTGAAAGATAAACTTACAGATATGAATAATAACCAGTGAATCATAGATTAGATCACAAAGAAAAATCCCAAAAATACTGATAATAATCTCTCGAAATAATTGTGTTGTTAAAGTCTAGGAGTAGAGAGAGAAAATATCAGAGCATGTTGTCAAAACTCAAAGTATCGTATAATGTCTGGAATCCCCCTTAGAAAACCCTAAAACAAAGCTTTAAATAGTTACCCTAATTATGGAAACAAAATCAAGGTCACAACTTTTACTCGGAATAGACGTTGACATCCTTGATAGCTTATCAGGAATCTGACGACTTATCTCGGATGTTGTCAGCTCCTCTTCACTTTTGGCTCTTGCTGCCTAAGACTGACGACAATGATGATGGCTTATCAAGATTTTGACAGCTTATCAAGAACACCGTCACATTCCTTCTCTAATTCTCATGTCCTGTCTATGTTTGACGGTATCCTTGATGCCTTATCAACATCCTGACAGCCTATCATAAAATATCATCAACTCTTCCAGCTGAAACTCATCTCTTGTTTAAGGCTGACGTTATCTTTGGTAGTTTATCACTGGGTTTGATGACTTATCATGAATGTCGTCAACCACACTTGTCTTTTATTTGCTTTACATTTCATCCTTTTTGCTTCCATTATTTTTCATTCCCCTGCATCTCAACATTTACTGCAAAATCAATGTAAACTAATCAAAACAACTGAAGTTGCTCAAGATTTTGCAATTATTTAGAGTTAAAATCCTCAAATGTGTTAGCATAGGCTCACACATCACCACCCTCAACTTAAACAATTGCTTGTCCTCTAGCAACCATGACATAACTAAGAGTATACAAAGGACACTTTGGCAGCTAACTATTCATATTAGTTCAGAATACAGTCACCATCTCCAAGGTCAATCAATTTAAAACTCACTATTAATGTTTTGAAGAACACCCATGCTACTCACAAGAATCAAGATGCGGCAAAAATTAAGTAATAACAACCATGCCATACCAAGATCACACTATCTGAACAAGTCAGTGACTAGAAACATACCCAGTGTGCCCTCACAACAAAGAAATACCTTTTTCACTTATATCAAAATTCACATACATAAACATAGGGACAATCACAAGACTCACTCTCAGAATAAAGTTCCACACACTGCATGTCAAATGTCATATGCTTTCCCTTGTAGTCAGTACCCAAGTCTTCAGACAGGTCAGTTAGGATCACTATAGGACTTTTCTTAAGCTTGTAATGTAGGTTAGGGCTGGTATGATATTCATGGATATTTTAGAGTGACTATGCCTCCTTGACACTACACTAAACTCTTAGGGTTTCACTTACCAACCTTATTTTCTTCCTCTCTTTTATTGATAACATATACTCAAGATGGATGCGGTCTTTTTAATCATCATATTATCCTTTTATCATCTTTAACACAGCTTTCTCTTTTCTTATTCCTTTTTCACCGCACCTAACTTTTTATTCTTTTCTCTTATTCTACCTCTCTTCATGCTCATTTTGAATCATGCACCCGTATAATAGCTACTCTTAACTTAGGTTGTTTGTCTAAGTCAAGATGCAAAGTGTCCAAGGAGACTAGAGCCAAAACAAGTTCATTGTGAGGAAAACAGGAAGGTGAGAGGTTTCACAGAAAAAAACAGGCATATAGGCTCAAATCATGTGTGTCTACTATTTGCAACCAATAGGTGTTAATTAAAACTTTAGAATTATCAAGAGATCCTACCACCTATTGAATCTTGAATACTTAGAACCTCATCAAGACCTAACCCTAGATCCCATAATTTCGGTTAAGGAAGTTTAGCCACTCATGATGCAATGAACGAAACACATAATTGAATTTATGATTTGAAAGATAAACTTACAGTGATGAATAATAACCAGTAAATCTTAGATTAGATCACAAAGGAAAATCCTAAAAATACTGATAATAATCTCTCAAAATAGTTGTATTGTTAAAGTTTAGGAGTAGAGAGAGAAAATATCAGATTATGTTGTCAAAACTCAAAGTGTTGAATAATGTCTTGAATCCCCCTTAGAAAACCCTAAAACAAAGCTTTAAATAGTTTACCCTATTTATGGAAACAAAATCAAGGTTACAGCTTTTCCTCAAAATAGACGACGATATCCGTGATAGCTTATCAGGAGTCTGACGACTTATCATGGATGTCGTCAGCTTTTTTTCACTTTTGGAGTCTAAGACTGACGACGACGATGATGGCTTATCAGTATTTTAATGGCTTATCAAGAACATCGTCACATTCCTACTCTAATTCTCATGTCATGTCTACGTCTGACGGTATCCTTGACGCCTTATCACCATCTTGACGGCCTATCACAAAATATCATCAACTCTTCCAGCTAAAACTCATCTCCTATTTAAGGCTGACATTGTCTTTGATAGCTTATCACTAGGCTGACGACTTATCATGAATGTCGTCAGCCACACTTTTCTTTTATTTGCTTCACATTTCAGCCATTTTGCTTCCATTATTTTTTGTTCCCCTGCATCTCAACATTTACTGCAAAATCAAACTAAACTAATTAAAAACAGCTAAATTTGCTCAAGATCTTGCAACTATTTAGAGTTAAAATCCTCAAATGTGTTAGCATAGGCTCACACATCAACAAACCACCAAATCTAGAGTTAATTACCAAGGCATTATGAAGTGGTAGCGCATACCGACTATAGCTTGCAAACAATGTCATTAGCCAACACTTAGGAGATTCCCATGTACCACATAGGATTTCTAATCAATCAAAACCATGGCCACCAAGGCCTTTACAAACTATTTAATTCAATCAAACCATTTAGGGTTCCATTACCATATTATGCAAGGTAAGGTTTTCAATAAAAGTCAAACTATGTGACAAAAACATTCTCATTGGCATTTTAGCAAACATGTTGAGGGAATATAGTTTCAAAAACTAAAATCAAGAACCAATTAACCATTCCCATGCAACCACATGTTCAAACCAACATTATAATATGAAAACCGTAAATAAACATAGGAAAACATCATCCAACCATTAGACTCTTTACTCTAAGCATAAAATGTTGAGGTGACGCTACACTTCTACTAAATACAAGACACTAAAGCTAGTACTATAATGATTACACTGAATGCGAGTTTCTACACAAAATATGTTACAAACACAATTGAAAGCTCATGAACACTACTCCGAAACACCCTAGCCTTAAGAATTGACCCACCTAAGTGGAAAACTCATGCTTATCATTCAATAAAGGACATCATACAAATCACCCACATTCATCAAACATGTGCCTCTCACAACAAGAGAGTTACCCATAAACACTCACAATAATGCAATTTATAACAAAATAGGTACAAGAATCAAATTACACTCACTCTCACAAAAGATTCACAAGCTACACACAATGAACCATAGGCTTGACCTTAGTGTAATTCTCCACTAATAGTCCAATGTAAATCTTAAGATCAATTAGGACTTTTTCAGGTTGTAATGTAGGCTAAGGGATGGGCAGGAACTATTTGGGAATAGTGACTAATATCTCTAAGCGCTTTAATACACTACATTATACATTAGAACCAATCTCCAACAACCAATTTATATTATTTTTTGTCTACCCCATTCTTTTATATTTGCCCCATCTCTTTTAAGCATTTTCATAAATACTTGGTGGACGCATAGTTTACTACCACAAGAATCAATTTTTCTCATTATTTTCTACCATGGCAATATTTATATCATCATTTATATCACATCAATCCACCATACATCAATTATAAACACCAATAACTATTACCTTGGGGCATCAATTTCACCTTTTTCTCCTTATTTCTCAAACTCTTTACTAATTCAAATTTTTTTTCAATTAAAGTACTTAGGAGATTTTTGGATTAAATTATGGTCTATCAAAGAAGGGATTAGGATAATTATAAGGCTACTAAATAAAATAAGCTAAAGGCTCAATGGGGGTTAACTAGGATAATGCACAAAGGTGGGTAAAAAAAGGTAAAAATAAGGCTATCAAAGAAATGCCTAAATCATCTCCTAAACCCACATTATTTATTTTGCTTCACACACACACCGGGCAAGTTCTAGACATCACATGCAACAAGGAATATACAAAAAAACTTAAACACATGGCACATGCTCAACTCAATAGGATCATCATAGACTCACAACCAGCAATAGCATGAATTCAAATTTAAGCCACAAAACTAGAGTCACAAACATGAGCCTAAGAGTTTCAAAAGTAGCAATTCACATAATTCAACATGCTTTTACCAACAAACTCACTTGCATCATGCAATCAAAAATAGCACCAATAAGAATATCTTACTTATTCCTAACCTAAATAAATTTAAATTGAGCCAAAATTTGAGAATTTTCCTACCCCACACTTAAAAATCTACTTTGTCCCCAAAGGGAATATAAAAGAAAAAATATAGAAATACTCCATGAGGCTTCTAGGCCTAGCTAGTAGCATCTTCACATAAAGGAGATCCATGGGACCTCACACTCAATTTTTGCCATGCACCAAGCTCAAGTTTATGGTACTCAGACTTCCCATTAACCTGTGACTTAACCAAAAACAAAAACTACATGAAACAAAAACTAAACACTGAAAAGAAAACATACCTTAACTTGGGTTGCCTCCTAAGCAGTGCCTGATTTAGTGTCGTGCCATTACCCATATCAACTCAACCATATTTCTTCACCCTTTTACTCCCTTTTGAGAGCCATTTTTTCATTCGTTTCAAACCTCTTTTACCTTTTAACATATTGGGAATTCGTGGTTTCATCTTATGCCACTCAATCAGGTATTTAAAAAAGGTCTTTAGAGGCTTAGGCACCCCACACTCATCCCTTTTAAACACATTGATCATGCATAAATCTTTATATAAGGAATTTTCAATGAGGTCCTTGTAAACATCAAATACCACCCCTTCATCATCTACTCTCATCTTAAGTGTGCCTTCTCTAACATCAATCAAAGCCCCTCTGGTCTCTAAGAATGGGTGCCCCAAAATAATAGGTACCTGTTCGCCTGCCACAAAATTAAGAACTAAAGAATCAGCAGGAATAACAAATTTATCAACCTTTAAGAGGACATCCTCAATTATTCTTTTCAGATATGCCATGGAACTGTCTGCTAGCTACAAAACCATAGTGGTCGATCTAGGCTTTCCCAAGCCCAATTTTTCAAACAGAGATAGGGGCATCAAATTTATGCTTTCCCCTAAATCACTCAATGCATGAACCTCTTTACTCCTAATTTGAATAGGGATGGAAAATTTCCATTGATCTTTCAATTTCTTGGGGATTTTCTGTGTCATTACCGTACTACACTCTTCAGTGAGTGTTATTGCTCTAACATCTTACAATTTTACCTTTTTTTCACCACATCCCTCAAGTACTTTGCATACTTAGGAATACTCTGCAAAACATCTAGCAAAGGTAGATATATATGCAACTCTTTGAATGTGTCATTGGACTTTTTAAATAATGCATCCTCCTTCACTTTAATTGACTTTTGAGGGAAGGGTAGTGGCAGGCCCTTCTTCACTTCTTCTTTTGCAACTTTTTCCTTCAGGTACTCAGACTTCCTTGAATTTTTAGCAACTCTATCAAAAACCTGTTGGGTCACCACCTCAGCATCTACCTCTTTTGTTGCCTTGGGAGGTTCTTCATGAAGCTCTTTACCACTCTTTAAGGTGATTGCATGACTTGTTTTGGATTTTTTATATCAGAGGGCAAACAACCTTGTGGTCTGGTATTTAACGCTTGTTGTATCTGCCTAACCTGCAACTCTAAATTTCTCTGGGCTACTTTCTGATTCTATAATTCCACCCTTTGATTATTCAAATCTGTAATTAATTATGTTTGACCAGCTACGAGTTGGTTCAATATCTCTTCCATGTTGCTAGTTGATTGACTCGATTGGGCCTGTGGCTGTGGGATTTGCTATTGTTGCGCGTTCCAAGGCTGAGTCTTCCACTTCATGTTGTAGGCATTACCATAATTTGGCATTTGAGCATTGCCTACATACATCACAGATTCTAGATTTGAAGCACATATAGTAGCCATATGACCACTATTTCCGCATACTTCAGACCAACCTGTAGCTTGTTGGATGGCATTGACTATGGTTGCAGGTTGTGTTGCTCCTAATTTCATGTTACAGAATGATATATTGATCAAATTTTGTAGTGCAGAAATTTGAGCTGATAGGGATATGAATTGGTCCACCTCCAACACACCCGCAATTCTTTTCGTGGCACTTCTAGAATCTGAATGCCACTCTGGATTTCCTTATGCTGTGCGGTTTAGCAATATGTATATATCATCATAAGTTAGCTCTAATATTTGACCACCTATGGCTGAATCTAGCAAAATCTTTGTATTGTGATCAAGAGCTTCTACAAAAGTATGAGCAAGTACCTCATTAGACTATTAATGATGTGGACAATCTCATAGAAGATCCTTGAAATATTCCCAAGCTTGATAAATATTTTTATCAGACTTCTGTTTGAAGCTTATTATCTCACTGTGAAGTCTCGTAGTTTTGACTTATGGAAAGAATCTAATGAGGAACTTTCTGGCTAAGTTATCCCATGATGTGAGTTAATTGGTCGACTCCGCATTCAACCACTTTTTAGCTTCCCCCAAAAGTGAATAGGGAAATAGTGTCAGCCTTACATAATCTAGATTCATCCCAGTCGGAGTGAATGTATCAGTAAGCTCAATGAAATTCTATAAGTGGACTTATGGATCCTCGTGAGAAAGCCTTACAAACTGTCCACTGCTAATAAGAAGTTGCACCATACTGTGTTTCAACTCAAAATTTGCCCTTGCTATCGGTCTTTGAATTGAGGAAGTTAAGTTCATTAGAAGTGGGACTGCCACTTCCCTAACCTTACTACCAGATGCTTGTTGTTTAGCTATAGGAGCAAGATTCTCTAGGTTTTCTTGGAATTGCATAATTCTGAGGAGAAGGATTGCTTCTCTACTGTATTAATGGTAAAGTTGCTCAGGTTTAGATCTTGGTTCAACCAAGTCGTGATCCCTTGCCAGCTTTCTACTTTGAAAACTTGTTTCCTACAAAAATAAAACCAAGACCAAGCGTAAAAAAATACCAGATAAATCTAAAAGTAAAACTAAAATAAACAATTGCTAATTTTAAGTCCCTGGCAACGGCACTGATACGAGTCAAATGGTCGTCTTAGCTTTTGATGACATCTTTGGAGGCCAATTCCTAAAGGCTCAAGACTTGGTCATCCCGACAGCACAAGAATATAAAAGAAAGGCCCATTTTGAGCATGACTTAAAGAAATCCCACGTGTTGAACATTTCTTTGATGCTTAAATTGTTTTTAACCCGAGAACCACAAGCCTTGAAGTATAAACCATCCTTGATTTTGAAAGCATTGAAAAGGTGCCATTCATTCAAGTCCAACACGCCTTGGACGCCCCTTCATTAAGGGTGTTTTGTACATTTCACATAGTTTATTTACACACCATGGTCACCCCTCTCATTAAAGGTAAAGTGGTCTTTTTGTCTTCTTTTGTAATATATTGTAAGTAGGACCTTTTAGGTCTTCTCTCATTAGTTGTTTAATGATGAAAATATGAGATATTGAAAATCCTCTCTCTTGAGAGTATACCACCTTAGTGTATTTCTTAGTTAGGGCTTGGACTAGCCATTATAGCTTAGGGCTTGGAAAAGTCAATATTGTTCTTTGCTTGGAAACGGTGGATCTTGAGGTAAATTAATTCCCTTGGCGGTCACCATAAGAACTTGGTGCTTGTTAACGTATTTTATAGAGGTTTTAGAGTTTAATATACTCTTTAGTTTCTACATTATGTGTTCTCTTTGTGCTAAGTTACCTATCCTCTTTTTCGTTTAAGTATGTATTTGTTGTTTCCGTTTGGTGTCTTATCGTGTGGACTATTTTGCAATGATTGTAGACTATTTTGTGATCATTTAGATACCATCTCGTATTATTTAGTATCAGAGCATGGCTTGATCTTGTTCCCACAAGATCAATCTTGGGCTCGTAAACTTGAAAATCAAAAAAAAATGGTAGAAAACTCGAAAATCAAAAAGAGACAAATCTGTCCATTTTTTGTTTTCTTAGCCGAAATTGTGTTCTTCTTGTTGTTGTTGTTTAGGCCGAGATTTTCTTCTAGATATAGGTGTGTTTTGCTTGTCTTAGTCATTCTAAGTGTTTTTTTTTGTCTTCACTAACACCCTTGAGTTTAGATCCAAGTTGAGCTTGAACATTGTTGTTGGTGTTATTGTTACAATTTCAAGAACTTGAACATTATTGGTGTTATTGTGTGGACCAAAACTTGAAGGTGTGGTTTAAGCTCGTGTTGTTGGTGTTTTGTTGTGGTTTTTAAGCTTGAAAAAGGTGTTGTTGATTGTTGGAGGTTCAACGTGAGGCTAAGCTTTCAAACTTCTATTGAAAGTTCTTGTTGTTCTAGACTATCTTCATGTCTAGTTGCAAAAAAGCTCTTCAATAGTGTTGTTTGATCCAAAATCCAAGTATAAATAAGTGAGGCCTTTGTTAGTCTTGCAAACAAATCCTAAATACCTACCAAAACGGAAGGGGGACAAAAAGATCTACAAAATACTTGGTACCAAAAGAGGGAAAGAACATTTTTCTAGGTGTCCAAATGAGGAAAGGGCCATCAACCCTTCAAAAAGGTGTCTTGCCCAAAAGGTGTAAGACAAGTCAAACCTTTTTTAATGTGAAAAAGGGATCCAATCTTGATATTTTTCATCCCCAAGGCCGAAATACACTTCTTCAAGAATTGAAAATTGAACCAAAATTTCAAAGGTGGAAAATAAGAACCTTACAAAAACCGCAACCAATCCTAGACCTCCACATCATCAATTTTTGTACAATACCGAAACTTAGGGCTCAAAATCTTGGATTCTTAGTTTTTTGTTGTTGATTCTTAGTTTTATTTTTTTTTATTCTTATACTAATTGGCAACTAGTAAATACCTACTAAGTTATAAATTAGTTTTTGAATATGTTTCTTTCGTGTCTTCGTTATTTGTGTGCTTTTCTCATTTGTAACTTGTAGCAACTTCTTTTTTTCAAGTTCGTAAGTGAATTTTGCTTTGTGTCTTGTTTCAATCAAAACAAGAATCCACTCCAGCCGCCAATTAAGATTAACATCTTATTGACTACCGGAGTACAAGCAACTTTCAATATTCACCGCTCCAATTGTGAGAATCACAAAGGTGTGTGTATCGAGTATTGGTAAGGAGCTTTTACTACTAATCCTATTTGTTTTCTTTTGTTTGTTGTTGTCTATTTTTTTTTTGTTAGGTACCATGGCTGCCCATAATTTTAAGGCCATGTGTGATCGCATCAATGATGATCTTGAAGTTATGCAATGGCACATTGAAATTATACGCCAATTATTACCCAAACTCTACATTCAAAATTCAATTGTCCAAACAACTTGCAATGAGAGCTTCCCAAAGAAAGTTGCTGCCCAAGCTTGTGACAGACTTTCACACCGAGGTAAAGACAAACATACTCATGAACGTCAAGGTAAAATAGCTAACTCTTACACTTTGGTGCATGTTAATGTTGGTCATGTGGCTAATAAGCCATTGAATGTGAGTAATAGCCTACCTAAATGTGAGTATATTGATTCTTTGCCACTTGTGGATGATGTACATGTTGTGTGAGTGGATACACTAGTTGATCCTATAGATGACAGATTTGACTCTTCTTGTAAGATTGACGTGTGTCCACCTAGTGTTGAAGCTATTGCATTGAATGAAAGTACATCATCATGTGAAAAGTGTGTTGACCAACTTATTTGTGAAACTTGTCCACCACTTGAGTATGTGTGTGATATGATTAATAGAACTCAAGTGAGTGAAATACTTGAAAATGTTGGCCAACAAAATGGGAGTGAACCCGAGAGCCATTCTTGGGACAATCTTATACTTGAAACCTCTTTAAAACTTGGTATTGATCTTTTAGAGAGTGGGGAATTTGCTAGTTTTAAATCTGCCCATAAGATAGATCATGCTCTCTTTAGGTATAATGTCTTGTTTGAAGATGATATACACACTTCTAAGGAACCTAGTGGAGAAAATGATGGTATAGATTACCTTAAAGTCTATAGCCGATATGCTAATCCACTATGGTGTGAAAACATTCCTCCTAGAGATAGAAATCTCTTTTTGAAAGATAAGAGTACTCTTAAGGGTAAGGAATGTGTAGTCCTTCTTAAAAATGTGAGGGCAAAGGTATCATTAACTCCTTAGGGTAATGTTTCTAAATTCGCATCCTTACTTGACACACTTTTGCTTACATTGCATGAATACCAACTCGAGGGTGCCAAGTTGCCTATTTGCTTGAAGGAAAGAATGTGTATGTGCTTAAACCTGTGTATACCTTTACACTTGGTTCTTTTCTATACTACTTCTTTGCCTATGATGACATCCATGCTATTTATGGATTTGTATTATGTAGAGGTAGGAAACTAGTTGGTTGGTTCACTTGTTCTAATGACTATACAATATGTGTTTGGTAGACTTTAAGACTAATAGTGGCACCACATTTGATGAGGTCACTTGAAGGGGTAATGAAACAATTGTACTTTATGGTTCTTAAGTTACAGGTAGCCTTACCTTTTGGTCTTCGGGATACCATTGAGTCCTTTGTAGTTTCTTTATCTCTTGATACTTGTCATAACCATGCCCTTTGTGATGTTTATGCTAAGCCTTTCATGACTAACACAACGGATTCATGGTTATATTTCAAGTATGTTCCGCATTGGTATGATGATTTTTATTATTGTGCTAACTCTAACCCTCATGCCATGAGAAAATTGTGCTTGTTCGTCCTTTCTCTTATTTTGCAAGGTATGAATTCAAGGTCGAATCTTTTTCAAGGAGGAGAGGATGATACAAGTCAAGTAGTCGTCTTAGCTTTTGATGACATCTTTGGAGGCCAACACCTAAAAGCTCAAGACTTGGTCACCCCGGGAGCACAAAGATATGCAAGGAAGGCCCGATTTGAGCATGACTTAAAGCAATCCCATATGTGGAAGGTTGCTTGGATGCTTACATTGTTGTTAACCCAAGAACCACAAGCCTTGAAGTATAAATCAACCTTGGTTTAAGAGCATTGAAGAGGTGCTATTCATTCAAGTCCAACACACCTTGGTTTCCCCTTCATTAAGGGTATTTTGGATGTTGCACATGGTTTATTTACACACTATGTCCACCCCTCTCATTAAGGGCAAAGTGGTCTTTTGTCTTCTTTTGTAATATACTATAAGTAGGACCTTTTAGGTCTTCTCTCATTGGTTGTTTAATGATGAAAATATAAGACATTGAAAATCCTCTCTCTTGAGAGTAGACCACCTTAGTATAGTTCTTAGTTAGGGCTTGGATTAGCCATTGTAGTTTAGGGCTTGGAAAATTCAATATTGTTCTTTGCTTGGAAACGGTGGATCTTGAGGTGAGTTGATTCCCTTGGCGGTCATCCTAAGAACTTGGTGCTTGTTAACATATTTTGTAGAGGTTTTAAAGTTTAATATACTCTTTAGTTGCTACATTACATGTTCTCCTTGTGTCAAGTTAACTATCTTCTTTATCGCTTTAAGTTTGTGTTTGTTTCTTGTACCGTTTGTATCTTGTTGTTGTGGGTGAATGTGGTTTGTTATTGTTTGTGTGTGGACTGTTTTGTACTTTTAGATACCGTGTGGTATCAAGCGCCAAAAACTTGACAGCGCACACGCAAGTGTACGTGGTCTACCAAGTAATATAGTGGCCTTCAAGAAAGCCGAATATCGATCCAACAGAGACTTGATTTAACAACGATTTAATTTTAGTTCTCAGTTTAGATTAATTTAGTGTAAGAGTAGCCAAAAAGAGAGTTTGTAATTTATGTAAATTAAAAATAAAATAAATAATACAAAAATTAAATTCTTGGAACAATCAATAAGGAAAAGCCCAGGTTAAAGCACTCCGAACAATCAAATCTTTTACCTAATTTTGACATTACAACTACATTGTTGAGCGGGGATGTAATAATCAAATTAGGTGAATTAAAGCTATCAACCTATGTATGAATCAAGTCAGACATCTAAGTACATCCATATCCTAGATGCTAAGTTTAATTCTTTATTTTATAAAAGAATAAAACTCAAACTTATGTTCTATCTCCCTATTCCCTCTCTCGAGATCAAAAGGTCGACAATATATGTATTTTATGTGTGATCAATTCATAAAATAATTAAATCATGAATAAACAAACAACCAAATATGATAAGTAAAATTAATCGAAATTAATCCAAAATAATAGTAATCATGTTCTTGACTCTAACCCCGAGAGGAGGGTTTTAGCCACTAATATTCATAATCACGATCCAAATAATTGAATACATGATATGATAAATTAAAGACTAAAAATAAAATTAAAAACCTAATAAACCGTGTAGCCGCCTCCGCAATATTTATCCTTACAGTGTCCAACCGCTAAAAAATAATTCCCCCGTCCAGGTGTTGACCAAGGAAAATATATATTCCAAGGTATCCCCCACGTGACCAGCTGTCCCAAAAGTATTATTTTATAATTCTAATCCCAAATTGAAATGAAATTGACAAGATTCCACTGAAGAGCCTTGATTCGCGTGCCCTTTTTGATTTAAATTACGACTGCTGTGTCGGGGCAATTTCACTTGTCACTGCTTGAATTATCGACGCGAGACGTCAACTGGGCGTCGCTGGACGGATAGTAATGGAAATATCGACGCGATGCGTTGACTTCGCATTGGTTCACTGAAATTTGCGTCTAAAAATTTGGTTAAGTATAAAACGTCCTATCCTTTGCCCGTGCCTTTTGTAGTGTATTTTCAATGAATTTCTGGCCTAAATCATCAATATATCACCGTATTCCGCTCACAAAGCCTCCTACAATATCACACACCACAAATTAAAGATCAAAACAATACAATATTCTCAACAACAAATCAAAACACAAGCTAAGATAAGGTAAATTCGCAATGATCTTCCACTTATTATTTTAACTCTTGACTTAATCAAAGTAAAACATGCTTTTAGTTAAACTAACAATGAGGGAGGAGTAACATACCTTAGATACCAAAGAAGACAGGGAGAAACCACCCTTGAGGGCCTTAATTGACTACCTTGAGGAAGCCTAGCCTCTTTTTAAACCAAGAGCTTGAGAGATATTTAATAGTGATTTGAGAGTGTTTGGTTTTGGAATAGTAGGTTAATGAAGTCCAAGAGTGTTTTAAGTCGTGGGGTAAAAAAAGGTTAAGAGGGTAAATACCCAGAATACCCCCAACTTAAACTGTAAAATTCTCCACATGTGGGTACGGTTAGACCCCTCCACTCATACCCACATCATACGAGTGCTACCTTCCAGTCGTACCCAGAACAGAAAGTTGGACATCACATTATGTCCAACATAGGACTCCCCTTGCCCCACTCGTACCCATAACATACGAGTAGTATACATAAGCCGTATCCAAGACAGAATCAAAGGGGCTGGATGCAGGACAACGTATGGCTCCACTATACCACTCGTACCCTATCCTCACGGCTCCTAGTGAGCCACTCGTACTCAGAGCCAAGTCAATTTACCAAGTTTTATATTAAGTGAAGGGTCAACCCAATGACCCGTCACCAACCATACAACCCATACCACCAAATCGTAACCACAACAGAAACTTGATTCCCAAACACTGGACATCCTATGAGTTGGGTCACCTGACCCATACCCACATCGCATGACACATATGGTGAATCGTATGATGATCAGAAGGTTCAAGAATCAAGAAATTTTCAAGGGCCAAAACCCAGGGTGCTTCATTTTGGATACTAAACTGAAGAATAAGATGAAAGTTGGAGTTTTATGCTACTTATTGAGGCACTTACTAGGAGTAGGTGCCACTCACTTAATGCAGGTGCCAGAGTATGCGCCATTTACTTAGTGCAGGTGCCAGAGTATGTGGCACTTACCGGGCGTATGTGACAAAATTATTTACCAGAACTTGAAGTCCAGCAGCTCAGAAGCAAAAAAAATAAAGGGTCTTGGTCAATGGTAGCTCTGACAGTGCTTCAGTAATTTTGACATAACTTTTCACCCTGATATCGTATTAAGGAGAAATTGGTATCCTTAGAAAGTTAATTCAATTATCTATCTGATGGTTGGGAACTTGTCACTTAGTAAGTCCACTTACGGTCCATATGTATCACATATGGTCCTTTTATGGCTAAGGTAGGTGACAGAATCCAAGATCTAGAGAATCCAAAAGTTGAAGGCAAATTTTTAGCACTTACCTGGGTCCAGTTACAGACCGTATGTAGTATATACGGGTCGTATGTGGCCCAAGTAAGTGGCCATCAATTCCGTTTTTCCTTTTTCATTCAGGCTTTGATTCATAGGGTTTCCATGTAACCTAAATACACTTCTATGATACTTTTAAGTCTTATTATGTACGGTTAGTTAAGTTTTCCTATTTTATTTAGGATTTGATAGCTAGGATTTTTTGTAATCTATAAATACCCTTTAGGCTTTGTTTAGTTTATTCACATATTCAGAAATAGGCCCTTTGGGGGGCAAATTCACAAACATCTTATTGTTCTTGGTTTGTTATTTAATTTAAGACTTTGGGATTTCTTCTTTCATTATTGTAAGATTGATTTTGTAATTTTGTTTGTGGATTCCATGATTGATTTCATAACTATGAGCGGCTAATTCCCTCAACTAGGATTGTGGGAACCCTGGTGGATTAACGAAGTAAAAAAAGTGCCAAGTCATTCTAGATAAATATTCTTGCATGTATTGTGGTTTTCTTCACTATGATTGATTTCTTAATACGTGCACACGTTAGGATCTCGCCTAGATATCACTGCCCACAAGAGGAGTAGTGACTAGGAAAAGAAAACCACAACAGTGATTTGGGGTTAACTATCGAAATAAGCTTACCTGTACTATCTCCTTAAGATGGTTAATTTTCATCTAATAACTTGAGACTTAAAAGGTAATAGTTAAACTGGGATCCAGGATAAGGGTTAGTAAGGCGACACCCTGAAACTCAAAAGGTAAAGGGTGAAATCCATCAATGAGTTCACAAGATAGTTGATGGTACATAACTTATCAGATTTTGCATGCAAGATATCGAAATAGTTTGACAGTGCATGATAAATCCGCGGAGTTGAGAATCCAGGGGGAACACAAGCCTGGTGTTCATCTTAGATTGTTTACAACCAAGAGCAACCAATTCTTTTCCCTTTTACTATTTCAGCAAATCCTCACTTTTTACTTTTTCGAACTGCCTAATGATTTCAATAAGTTCGAGAATAATTTTTGACATATTTCTTGTGGAATCGACCCCAACCTAGTGGTTTATTATATTTGACAGCGACCATTTTATCCTTATTAGAAGAGGTGTTTTGGCGATATTAGTCCCCCACCCACATTTCTAATTTTTCAACTTTTCGACCAATAGGTCGAAATGAGTTTGGGTGCATTAAGACCCAAACCAAAGTTGTTGGCGCAGACAAAATTTATATTAGAGGTTGTTTTACTAAAGTTTTCGCTCGATGGCCATTTGGAACCAGTGAAGACTTCCAAATAGGAAATTGGTTCTAAAAAAATAAACGAATTGCCCGGTAACCGAACTTCTACTCCCAGCAAGTCATAAATGACTTGGGGAAGCTATGGAGAAGCCCTAACAGCAAAGATAAGAGAAAATATGAAAAATGACCGGAAGGGCCATTACAACTTCAAATCTCCTCTATCAATTAGTTGTCTTTATTTCTATTTTGGAGATAGATTATGTATTATATAGATTTGATTATGTATAAGATGCTCTTACACTTGTGTCATTATTTCTAGAATTTTTATGGTATTTTGTTTGGACTTCTGCCTATGTTGTGCATGTGTTGACTTGACTTCATTCTAGAAGTCTCCTTTTATCTTACTTTATGTATTATTTCGTATTTTTTTACTTTTGGGGTGTTTGACTTACTATCAAGGTTGGACCGCAATAGTGTCATCATAACCTTAATTTATGGATTGTGACAGGATAATTCCTTCAAAGAGACAAGGACCTCCTTAGTAAGTGGTGTCTGTTATAGGATGTTCTGTGTCATGAACATTTGGAGTCTTTCCTGGTGCATGACTAGAATCTCCATCTATTAAGTCATTCATTCTATCCACCAACTTATCAATCGAGCATCTTGATTGTGTATAAATTTAGTTAGACATTCAATCGTCTTTGCCAAATTTGCAAGTTGCTCCTTCATAGATGAGGCACATGTTACATTGTTTGAATGATTATTGGAGATGTCGGTGAGTAGCAATGATCGATTATCGCATATGTCGATCTTTAAAGTGCTCGGGTCACGTGGTATAAGTGGAGATGATACGTTGGTTGAATGATCTTCGTTCTTTTAGCCGGAGTTTTTTGAACCAGAGAGCTCAAGTAGAGCTAGAGTCTTCTTAATTCTCTCTACTACACTACCTCCTTCTTCTAAATCACTTATAGAGGACCTTACTCCTTTAAGGTTGAAGATTCAAAAACTGAAGTTGATGCAGACGTCACTTGGTGTGTCTGTTGCCCCATCATGCTGGCCTTGCTCCTTGTGGCAGATACAAAGCTTCCAAAAGTAACATCGAGGATGCATTCTACCTTAGTGGAGAACTTAGAATCAGCAGCCTTAGAGGCAGTCGATTGGGAGTTCACCTCTTGGAAATTATTTCGGTGTTTTTAAACTTTAATATTGAAAAAGTTGAGATGAGAGATAAAGATTGTCCCACTGGACATGTCAAAATTTGTAGACAATAAAATTCAAGTGGAAAGAATAACAATTGGGACAAGAAAATATTGCAACAATTGATTTATTTAATTCCAAATATGTGAGTGTTACAATTTCTATGAATCCTCTGATTCTCCTTTTCAAATATAAATTCAAGGGTCTTCGAGCTTGATCTTGAATCTTTGCGAATTTGATGGATTTGAAGAACTTGATGTTGATTTGTGAACTTGATGATTTTGATCTTGACTTGTGCTTGAATTCAAGGAATTTTGAGTTTGATTTTGAGTCGCCTTTGAACTTAAGGATTTGAATGCTTGAACTTGTAGCTTGCAGAGAAATTTACAGTGCTTGATTCACGAGTTCTCTCTTGCTTCTTGTTACAATTGTTGGTCATTTTTATATTATGAGACCAATATTTATCGTTGTAAGATGAAAGAGTTATGATGAAGATAGGCTTGTTTCGGTCTATCAGATTTAAGTGACATAGCGACCTTTGATTGGTCAGAATGTGTCACCTCGTATACATGGCATATTTTAATTTGCCTTAGACTTCATTAGGCATGCTGCATCATTTTGAAATGTGGCATGCTCCAATTGGCTTCTTTACTTGACTTGGCATGCTACGTCATTCGACACGTGGCACCAAATTGGACCTCTAGAATAAGATGACATCTTGAGCTTAGCAAAGTGGGTTCATCATTTGTAGTCCAAATTAATGGACTAGCTTAATAAAAATTGAATTTTGCTTAAATCCATATTTGTTTGGACTTAAATAATTAATTCAGTTATATTAATTGTAATATTTATTTGGACTATTATAATTACAATTTATATGGTCACAACACCTACTATTACTGGAAGTCTAGTCTCTCTCGGGTCCAGTTTCAATCACTCACTCAATAGGCCAAGCCGGAAGAGAGATATTCAAAAAACTCGATATCCTGCCTTTGAGAACCCGACTCTCGCACATATGAATCTTCACTGATCATGAAATCGGCTAGTTTACATTGGCTGCCAGTCTATTGCAGTTTTGGTTATTTAATTGAGTTTGGAAGTGGCATTGTGTGCGGACACACAAGGTGGAACTGCCTACTTGACAAGGTTACTTTAAAGGAAAAAATGGTATTGTGCATCTAGCTGGTTGAAACAAATTTAGGTTATGTAGTTGCATCTAACGGCACGATTTTCCGCTACTGCTACGATTTTCCGCCACCAAGCTACTGCTTGTTATAAATTATATCGTTCATCTCCCTGACGTCTAATAGATTACATAGATGCATCTCTGATGGAGTCCATTTAAGATGCAAACATATAAAAACCGACTTTGACAAAAGGACTAACAAATTCATAATATTCTGCTTGACAACACTTTCACTGACGATACACATGTTAACAACCCTTTCACTCACGATACACATGATAACAACCCTTTCACTCACAATACACATGTTATGTCTGATGCCGACATCCTGATCTAGACATACACTAAAGACTATTTACCTTTTTCATAGATATTGTATCCATTTCATCTGGTGGTAGAGAACTGCGAGATAGTAACTTATGGATAGACTTCTCATGGTGAATCGCACAGGAGAAGTCTGACTCAGTTTGTACAAGAACTAGCATGCTCTCATACCCATCGACAAGCCTCTCACAGCAACTTTTACAGCAGCAACAACACGCTGCCTTAACCCCTCTTTCTCCTTACTCCGGCTATTATCTTCACCCTCAACAGTGACATAGTATGCAACCTATCAATCCAAATGAGGACAGAGTTAGAAACCATTATGACAAGTGAGTGGAAAATTAGCCCAGACTAAGTGCTATGTCTGCAGTTTAGGCTGCATTTCTTCTAACCGAGTCTGCAGCAAATGACGTATTTTTGTGTAGCAAAACAATCCAGCAGTAGAAAATAACAACAACAACAACATACCCAGGATATTCCTACAAAGTGGTGTCTGGGCAAGTTAGGTGTACGCAGTCCATATCACTACATCAAAGGAGCAGCAGAAAATAACAACCTAAATAAAAACAATCACATTTAAATGTTGCTGCGACGAGGTCCAGCATTTCAATTGGCTGGATCCCCTGGTTTCACTTTTCTACTTCCTTTGTTTCCCCAACCATGTCTAAACTAAAGCATCGCTTCTGTTATGTACGTGCAGATGTATCCATAAAGATTGGTTAGACATCCTGAAATTAACTATTTCTAATTTATTTGAATAATTTGACTAGTTCTAGACACTGCTAACTAGATACAGCAAATGATAGACATCAGACCAAAGTTCTCATTCTTAAGTTTATGAAATATGTCGATACAAAATTTAAGATCAAGACTCGAGAGCATTGGGACTCATCCAGCCTATAGGTGACATTCAATTATGACGAAATATCATTTGCTAGCCTAGCCTTGAAGCAAAGTAGGATATAATTTTCATCTGTTACTTTTGATGCCTGAGAACCAATATCGCATTTGAAGCATCTTAGACTACCTCAAATCTTCAAATGGATACATCAAAAGAATATGGCTGAAATTCTCAAAGAAACAAGTCGCTCATAAGGAATACGGCAAGAAAAAGCTCAATTTAAATAGGCATTTGAAGATTCGGATGATATGACACGATATTCAGCAAATTATTGTTAAGTCTTACCTTTCCTGATGCATTCCGAACAGGTGAAATGTGAAGCCAAAATGAGGTTCCATCTTTTCTGAAACAAATTAACAAGAGACTTGAATCGAGAGAAGTAACACTGTCTAAATAAATAACTTGCAGGGCCAGGAGCCAACCTGTAATACATGTGTAGTGTACGTGGTTGTTCATTCTGGATGCATTCTTTCCTCTGCAAAGAGAGAAATCAAAAGTTGGAATTAGATCACATGGAACCATACTTGAGCAAATAAGAGCTATTTATAAGAGAAAATTACCCAAAATTGTGAGCTTGAATCTGTATTTATCACGCTTAAAGATCTACAGTTATAGCCCAAAACTTCATCTTTGGAAAAGCCTATCAAGAATGGGATGAAAAGAAACATTCCAGTTAACAACTATCAGTTAAACAAGGATGAACACCTCCCATTTAACAAACAAAAAATTCTTTATAAATTAACATCATCTTAAATACCTGTTAATTTAAGAGAGGTATCACTTGCAAAGACAATTGGCATGTCAGGTAAGTTGGCATCAGTTCTACAAGTTATAGAAAGACAATGCCAAAAGTGTCAAAAACCATCTAGAACCAAAAATTGTATCAATTGTAAAAATGAAAAAGTGAAGAATTGCCAAAAAAAAAAAAAAACTCACAATATAAAGCTTTGTTTGATTCTACCAAGAGATATACTTAAGGATGGTCCGAGCAGACCCTTCCCAGATGGAAAGACATCGACCAGTCTGCCTGTTGATTCACTGTTGTGTCTCAGCACATTCAGTATGTTGTTTACAACAGCAGTGGCTTTTCTCTTCTCAAGATCACTTTTAACACAAGGCCCCTCTACATCTACCCCTGTGACAGAGAGGTTTGAGGAAAACGTCAATCATTTTCAGAATAAGCAACAAGAATATGATGAATATACATAAGGATTGGAAAGAAGTTAGGTATTGTCTTATCTCACAACACTGGCATGACACTCCTCCATTTCGGCCATCCTATTCGAATACTATATGTTACATCTTCATCGATCATCCTATTCTCCTGAAATTGAATCTGCATATCTGAATTCCTTTGATTTAGGCACCACACTGCAATTTAATCTTATTCAAATCAAGTCTTCTTACGAGGGCTAAATTAACTATCCGTGAATATATTATGTTTTCATTATTTTGACAAAACAAAATAAACTTCAAAGAAATAGAGCAAAGATAGCCAAGTTTAGATAAGCCTAAATTATAGTTTTCCAATAACAAGCAAATATCCACAATCACGTGAGCTTATCGAGCCTCTTTTTATAGTGTTATGCAGTACGAATTGTATGGTTGGCACAATATGAGTAGTTGGGTACTATAACCACGCTGCCTGTATGAAAAACCAAAGTTTGCAAAACCATTTCACATAATCGATAATGGTGAAGAGAGGGAAGTTGAGAAAAGCTTCAATATATCTACAAGAAGATATATTTCAATCAAAATGTACCTGTGAATTCCAATCTTGAACCCAACGTGACAGGAAGCTCCCGTTCCATGCGCATGGAGTAGACTTCCCTTCCATAACACCTAAGCATAGACTCTCGACAGCCAGCTCCATCTTGGCATAAATTTAGTTCAACTCTAGATGGCTTTGGCCTCCTCAAAATTGGAACTTGAACTCCCAATAAATGAATCAGTCTCCCATCCTTCTCGTCGAAAACAGGACACATATGAAACAACATCCAAAATGACGTCCCGTCTTTCCTATAATTCAACAAACTGATTTGTATATCCCTCTCCTCTCGAATCGCCTCACCGACCTCCAAAACCGATCTTCGATTAGTCTTAGGACCCTGAAATATTCTCCCATTCCTCCCAATTACCTCATATTTCGAATATCCAAACATTTCAAAGAAACCCCGCGAAGCATACACAATGGGGTTACCAGAAATGTAAGGATCAGTAATAGTGAAACAACCAGGCAATTGATCAAGAGATTCTGCTGAGTAACAATCAAATGAGCGTTCAATCATAGTACCCCTTTGTGATTCCTTAAGTATGTTACGTGTTCGACACAATTCAGTAGCTTCAGCCAGAGCTCTATATATATATTAGGAAATTCAGTTAATATATATAAATGACTTATCTAGAACCCAATAAACTAAAAAGAACTCATAACTTAAAATTCTGATCCACCTCCGACTATCTCAAAACAGACTATCTTTATTCCATGTGGCAATGTCAGCAATATGTCCTGAAATTGTTAATCTAAAATTTCAATCAATTGAAATACAACAAGAAACATGAAGAACACTTGAAAGAACTTGCAACTAAATAAAAGACGCCTTATTTTGATAAGAGTTATTCAACACAAACTAAAATTTGTAATAAATGACCTGTGTCTTTTGACTACCAATTTAAACTCATACATGATAGGATATATTAACCTCACTTTAACGTAGTACCAAAAATTGTGGTTGAGTCTCACCATAAATTAATATCAAGATATTTTCATGTGCTTGTTTTGATTAAACTTTTACATTTACTTGTTTTGATTTGAGAACAATTGTTTGTGTCTGATTATTAATTGGAAAACTCATTTTTATCACGATTTCGCTCCTCTCCATTTCCCTTCTCTCAATTTCCCCAAGATCCTATTTGGTTTATTGACATATGGCAAAGATTAAATTTAATGGTTAAGATTTAACTATTCAAAGTAAATATTTAATCATGATTTAAATAATAATAAAATTATATTATTTGATTTCAAAAATTATTATAATTTCACAATCCTAACAACATATTATCTTGTCCATAAATATATTTAAAAAATTTATCTTCCTAATTGTTTTTTTATCTAGACAGATCCAACTTTTAATTTTTGTTTAAATTAATCTTTGTATTGCATTTTTTTCTTTGAAACTTTCTCTTTAACAATTATCTTAAGAAAATTTATTTCACAAAAAAAATATGGAGAAAATAGGTGAAATAATATAGCAGAAATAATTGGCTCTCCACTAGCTAATGTTTAAGGAAAAAGTCCCCAAAAAAGGCAATGAAAAATTAATTTAAAAATAAAATAAAAAGATGAATCCGCGTAGGAATAAAAATTAGGAAAAAATTATATATATATTGACAAGACAATATGTTGCTAGTATTGTGGGATTATAATAATTTTTTAAATCAAATAACATAGTTTAATTATTATCTAAATCAAATTAAAAATTTACTTTAAACAATTAAATTGTAACCATTAAATTTAACTTCTCCAATGTGTTACTATTCCAAGTAAAAACTTAGGAAAATTAGAAAGAAAGAAAATGGAGAGGAGTCGGATCTTTTTATCAATATTAAAGCAATAAGTTATAAATCATAATTTTTAAACTACTTCCGGTAAAAAGTTACTTAAAACACAACTTTTTGTAACAGCTTAGCGAAGCACCTTAATTTCTAAAACTAAACACTTGAAAAGCAATTAGCTTCCAAATAAAACTTGACCAAACATGCTATTAGTCAAAGAAAAAAAAAAGGAATTACACACTAGCAAACCCCAAGCTTTGCTATTGGTTCTCAGAGCTAGTAATTTCGGCTCAAAACATTTTATATAATATATACTAGATATAGAGAGAGGTCTGTGCTAGTATGGACCCAATATATGTTATTTTTTTGTCTCAATTTATGTGACACAAATATAATTTAGATAATCAATCATTAGAATAATTTAAATTTTTTATTATTGTGATTTACAATACTTTTTCTTCTATTTTAATTTAAGTGATCAGCCAAATATTTTATATCTTTTACATTTTTAAGTTGTTAATTATGTGATTTATAATGCTTTTAACATAATTTTTAATAAGATATGAATACTCTTTCTGTCCCAGTTTACGTGGCACAGATAAAATTTCGAGAGTCAATTAATTTTTTTAAATATTATATATATATATATATATATATATATATATATATATATATATATATATCAACACTACCTTAAAAGCATGAACTCTAAAAATATTAAAGTGAAATTACTTAATTATCCTCATTTAAAAGTTAAATTACTTAAATACCCTTTTGGTTAACCTAATATGTTTTACTTATTTTTAAAAAATTATTTCCTACGAATAGTCACAACTATTTCAACCTTCGTATTTCTTCGTCACAACTCACAACCACTCATTCCTTATAAATTCTTGGGTTCTCTTTCTACTACAACTTGCATATTATAATGAAAGAGATCATGGCAATAGTAGACACATTTAAAATATCCATAAATGAGTCATTTGTAATGCCATTTGTTTGTTTAGACTGTTTAGTATTCACAACAAAATGAAATTTCATCATGTGTGAACCAATCGACTTAAACATTGAAGTGCATGCACAACTTCTAGATATTTTTTATCCAGTTGTCTTTATTCTCCATTTGTTAGAATATTTGGAAATTGTATTTTTGCACTGTTTTTTTTTTTTTCCAATTTTAGAGAAAGAGTATGAAATATTGGCTTGAAAGTTATTTGTAGCAGGGAGATTTTCTTATAGGTACATCTTTTAGAAGGCTAACCTTGGAAAAAAAAATTCCTCGGCAAAATTTTAGGTAATGATCTCAATTATTAACATTCTAATTTATAATTTATTGAAGTCTTATCCAGACATTCGTTCTTTTTTACAGTGACAATATGAAAAGTGTTTATTTAATTATTTCCACATTACGAAATTACCCTTCTAAAACTCAAATATACCCTACTTTTAGAAAAGCAACGCACTAAGGAACAACCAATGCCTCAATGGTTACGTCTTTATGCATCTCAACAAAGAGTTGCACTGGTTGGTTTCAATGTTAAAACATCAAATATTTCATAGTTTTATTCCTCATGTTCAACTTTACGATTAACTTCATGTTGGCCCTTAATATTCCTTCACAAAAAAGTAAACACATCTTCTTTCTTTGATTTTTTTACCCATTCTAAACAAGCATTGACCTCTTTCACTTTTTTCTCTTGATCGTAAAAGTATTAATTTTACTATTTTATTTGATCCAACTATTCTTTTCGAGTAAATCCTTGTCGATATCTATATTCAGCCAATCAGTCTGTGAGTTCACGTTTATTTACTTATAAATTATTACTATCTAATTAACTTATTAGAGGTTACCAATCATGATGAATTTTGTTCTCAGTTTGTCAATATTGGATCAATTTATTTTGGGATAATACCTACGAAAATACCTGAACTTTAACCAAATTTCCAGTTGAGCATATTGAACTTTGCGGGGGTCCTATTACATACCTATACTTTTTTAAGTGGAATTAATTTCTCCCCGGACTATTTTAAAGTGGAATTAATTGCCCCCCGCAAAGTTATACCCAATTTTGCCATCGGAAAGTGTGGTACACGCGTTGTTTCTTTTCCATTTTATCAGTTTTCAATATTTTTTCACCATTATAACTATATTAAAGATTCCACAACTCAAATTCCTCCTACAAATCAAATTTCAAATGATTCCAGTCCTTTCCAACTCAAATTTTAAATTCAAATTGAAAACTTTCATTAATGGAATCTTCAAATTTGGAAACTGAAAATGAAAAAACACAAAACTTGAAAACTGAAAATGGAAACTGAAAACTGAAAATTCAATCTTCAAATTTGTTCATACTGGAAACTGAAAACTGAAAATGGAACTCCAAAAAAACTGGAAATTCAAATTTGAGTTCAATATGAAATTGAATTTGAAATTATTCAAAGTATCAAATTGAATTTGAGTGTGTTGAAGATGACTCATTTGGGTGTGTATGTGTGTGATGTAATTGTGTTCAATTTTAATTCAACAATGGAGCAACCATTGTTGAAGACTCCATTGTTGAAGAGAAGAAAGAGGAGAGAAGAGAGAAGAGAGAAGAGAGAAGAGAAAAAATGAAAAAAATAATATAAAATTTTGAATAATTAGAAAATTTAGGGGCTGTTTGGCAAAAAAATTGAGTTTATAATGTTTTTTAACGCCTTCACGCGCTCAATGCGCGTGTCTAACACGTAATTGTTCAAGTGACAGATATATGCCATTAAAATACGAAAAAAAAAGTCTGGGGGAAAATAGGACCCCCGCAAAGTTTAGTATGCTCAACTGGTAATTCAGTCAAAATTCAGGTATTTTCGTGGGTATTATCTCATTTATTTTATTTCGAAATTTTTTAGTGCTTTAGTTTTTAGAACTGAAGGAAAATTTTGCCAATGATCACTTATTCGATCGGCTTAATTTGCTGCTTT
>NC_061111.1:89471724-89513280 GCF_002878395.1 Capsicum annuum
TAAATAAATAAAAATTAAGTTTAAGTGCTAAAGTGAGTTGTGACGACAAGTTCGGGGGAAGATGCTTTTTCTCTAAATAAAAATAGAAAAATAATATCTATACTTTTTATACTATAAATGAAAACAAAATGTTTGTTTTCATTATTCAAAGGATTAATACATTACCAAAAAAGAAAATTATATATACCAGACCCAAAAAGAATTAAAACCAATGGACATAAGTATTTAAAATTAATCGAAAGTTTTTAAACTTAATGTAAGAATTTTATAATTATAAGTTTTTTCATAATTTTTTATTAATCTCTTAGTAACAAAATATTTCTTTAATGGACAAAGATTTTCATTCAAATTTTCAATAAAAAGGTATTTAATCGATTTCCCATGAAGATTGTTTAAGAGTTGAACGGTTGACTCTTTTATTTCATCCTAATAGTAGTAAGTTGAGGCTCTTCATCAACATATAGTATATTTTGTAAAAAAATATTAATATTTTATGTATTTGAGTATGTTGTTATACAGAGGTAATTTTACCATTACAATAAACGTGATTGTTGTTAGAGAGAAGTAAATCTAACATGAAAAATTGATTTCAAAAAAATATCAGAAAGTTATAATGAAATGTAAAAAAAATATGAGAAAGTTATAATGAAATATCATTATAATAATGTACCTTTACAAAGAGGTCCAAATATATTAGTTGAAAGGTTTAAATCTGATTGGAAAGAACTTTTAAGGTCGGTGCTTTGTTAATAACAAACTTACAATAAGATATTTGTTTGGAATGAACTTTCATTAGATTATTTTTTTCATAAAAATTTATTAGTGCATTCAATGATTTTTTGCCTTTGTGAACGTCAATTAAACTAGATAATGAAAGACTCGTTTTACGGGCCTAATATTATAATTTTAATATATTTATTGATATTTAATTAATTTATTAAAAAATTAAATTGATGTTTTAAATAAATACGATAAAAATTATAATAGAGGTCATACTTTAAAAAAATATATTTTTTTATTTTTATAAAATTAAAAAATAGCTTACAACTTATCAAATTTCCCTAATTAATATTAAAAGATAATATTCTTCAATGTTTATTTTAACATCAGGTCAAACACATTTTCTTGAATTAAGTAACTAATTGTAATTTTTTTATTTTTTCAATTTTACTTGAAAATTATACTAGAAGATAAATTAAAATTATAAGTGTCAATATATAATTTTTTTTTATAAAATCTTATGAGCAATATTTTCTTAAAATATGGTCTTTTTACCTAATATATTATATAAACAAAAGTAAATAGCATATTTATATTAAGGAGGTAAGAGATTGTTCTTATCCATATAAATATATCATACATTCATATTCATAATGAAATAATATAAAAATATTAAAGATACATTACTGATAGTTGAAAATTATCTATAAAAAAAATAGAGCACAAATCAAATTAAAATTGGTGGAGTTAAAAATTTTATTAAGGAATTAGAAGAATATATATTATTTAATGTTAGTTTAAAGTTATTTTACATGCAGACTAATTTATCTATTATTTCGTGCTCTCTTCATTTTTTTTTATTTGCTCTATTTGAGTTAGACACACACCTTAATCTCTAACTCCTATAAAATTATAAGTAATTTCATTAATATACCCCTAGTTAAATTTTATACCTCTTTTCAAGTTAATAATGATTACATTTATTGAACAAGGCATAATAGAAAGATTTTATTCAAACTATTCTTGAAAGATTAAATGAGCAGATATTTATGGATATAAGCACAACCCAAATGGAGCAAATAAAAAGAATGAATAGTGCATTATATATATCTTATTTTTAAGATTACAAATCTAAATTTTTATGAAAGCTTATATATAAATATATTTATATAAATAGTAAAAGTTCTTTACATTGATCATTTAATGTACTTCAATCTTTTAGTTTTTAAATTTATCTTTCAAATATCTGTTTTGCGAGTTGACATGCACATCAATGTTATTACACCTATAATCCATAAGTGAATATAAAAATTATGCGTTCGAAGTCTTATATGAATATTACATATGTAGTTCTTTTTCATTTCTAGTTAAATAATTATAGACTAATTTAGTGATATTTTTTGTAAAATTAGTTGATAATTCAAAAAAATATCTTTAAATTTTTCACCAATGCGTGATAGTATTTTTTGAGCAAAAAACTAAAATATTAAAAGCTTGAAGTATTAACAATTTTGGCGGAGTCAAAATTTTTACTTAGAAAATCTTAAATATAAGGAAATAAATATATGAAGAAAAAACTCAACATTTACCACATAAAATAAAAATTAATTTAGATCTATATAAACAATCTAATAATTCGTGAAAGGAGATTCAGATTATAATTTAAATTTCTTTAAAATATTACTTTATAATAATGTTGTTGAATAAGTTGGAACTTGGAAGTAAAATATTGTTAGTCACATGATAGGTCCACTTAGAAAATGTACACATATAAACTAAAAAAAAAAAAATAACTAATGGAATTCTTTGTTAATTTACTATTGATTAATGATTGTATCATTTAGATGTGAAATGATAAATATACCCTTGATCGTCCTCCAACTCACTCTTCTAAATAATAATTTATTTGATTACTCTGCTGCCACAAATAGTAATATTTCGGTTATTCAGTGATTAGAAGTATTTCAATATACTAATTAGAATAATAATAAATACTGCTAGCGAAAGATTTTAGATAGTTTAAAATTATTGTATGTTTCAACCAACAGTATTCATGGAAATATAAAACAAAACAAACATATCTTATATTCTTATATTATTCTATTCTTCTTTGTCAAACATAATTTCACTTAATTTAGTCAAATGATGATAAAATTAGAATTAATAAAATATAAATATTGTGTTTTTGTTAAAAACATAAGATAAGATCTATTGTCTTATAAAGAGCCGATTAGATTGTGTTAACCTAAAATATAAATATTGTGTTTTTGTTAAAAACATAAGATAAGATCTATTGTCTTATAAAGAGCCGATTAGATTGTGTTAACCTTTAGGCTGTATTTGTTTTTTTTTTAAGAATCAGACGTCTGAATTTGAATGCACATTTGAATGATTAAGATGTTGTCTCTAGATCTGAAAACTGAATAATTAAGACTGTTTGTTTTTCAACATCTGAATATATAAAAAAATTAGATATATAATAAAAGAAAAAATACAATTCCAATAAAAAACTAATTATATATCAGAAAAGTATGTAATTTAATATAACAAAATTATTATTTGATTGAAAAAAAATATTTATCTTTGTTAGTGATAGTGGAGATGGTTTATAATGGTGGTTACAGTGACAATAATTGATATTAGTGATTTGTAAGGTTAGTGGTGATAGTTATGATGGTTGGTATTGTAGTGACCGTTATAATGGTGGCGGTGGATAGTAGTGGTGGTAGTTACGATGTGACGTTGTTTGATGTTAGTAGTTGGAGGTGTTGATTGTGATGGCTGAAAAATGAATGAATGATGATTGACGATGTGTTGGTGCTAGTTGGAGATATTATTAGTTGTGATGGTGGAGATGATTGTTAATAGAGATAAATTGTAGCGATGATAGTGATTGAAGTGATGGTAGAGGTGACGTTACTAGTGACAATGGTGGTGGTCACCGAAGAATGTGTAGAGGTTGTGATGTATTAGTGATAGTTAGCGGTGGTGCTAGTTGTGATAGATGAGTTGGTCGATAGTAGGGATTGACAGGCAGTGATTGATAATAGTGATGTTGACGGTGGTGGTGGCGTTAAATATAATTAGAATAATAGAGATAATAGATGTGGTAGCGGTTGACAATAGTCGTTGGTAGCGATATTTTATTGTCGATGGTGGTTGGTGGTAGTGGGTGGTGGTTGACAATGATAGCGGTGGCAGAGGTGGTCACTAATGATTATGAATAGAGTGACAGTGAATATTATCCAACACTAGCAAGAATACTTGATTCTAGATCTGAATGATTAAGACCAATTCAGACCTATTAAGAGCTAAAATCTTAATAAAAATAAATGCACTTAATGGTTTGAAATCTGAAACATTCAGATTCAGACCTCTATTAAGTGCAAACAAATGAGCTCTTGGTGCACAAAGAAGTTGAAATAGGTTTATCTAAAAATATTTTTATATCTAATTAAATTTTGAAATGTTATGTTCATATCTTGAAGCGATATTCAATTATCTTAACCTCGACAAACAACTATGTAAGCTATATTGTCTTGTATAAATATGTCAGGTAGAACATGATTTGATACATACGTGCAATGCACGTGTAGTAAAACTAGTATGTATGTATATATATATATAAAGTTCTTAAATATTGTGAATTACAAAGCTTTTTATCTCATTTTAAAATACTATATGTTACTTTATGTCTTCCACTGTCTCATCCTAATTTATGTGACACTAATATAATTTTGATAGATAACCAAATATTTTATGTTGACATATCATTTTGTGTCAATTTTATCTTTTTATTAAATATTATTACTTTTGTAATGTTGTAATTAGGGGTGATATAATAAAATCATGATTGAAGCAGCGAAACAGACATGTCTTAAATGACTTAAAATAACTAATTAGAAGTGATATAACAAAATTACTATAAAATATACTTATGGAAAAAACTTAAATGATCTTTGTCACGACCCAAAAACGAGGGTCATGATGACACTTGTTGCGGTGTACCTTGACAATAAGCCTATCACCCAAACTGATACGAAAAGAAGAAAAGACAAAAATATCCCACGATAAGGCTTCTAGAACGAAGCCGAACCATATAAGTAATCATAACAATGCGGAAAGAACTTATCCAAAATACCAATCATGCCCAAAACCAGGTGTCAATAGTATAAGAACTACTAATACAATCCAAGAGTCAAATACATCAGAAAAATAACCACAAAAGGAATAATATCTATCTTCGAATACTAATAAAGACATAACTACTTTACAAAGATAGAGGTGAACTTCGGACGCATGAATATTCAACCGCTACCTTGAAAGCTCCAATAATCGCCCGAGTCAAGAAATATGAGGCGCACTCGAGCTAGGACTCGCACCAAAAGGGCGCAATAGGCATGAGTACGGTCCACTTGTACTTAGTAGGTATCATAGGCCAACCAAGCAAAGTAGTAAATAAAACATACAAAATATACAGTAAGGGCACGTCACCTGCAATCAGAAAATGTCCCACAATAGTAGCCCACACCGCTTGCACTAACAGTTCTAATATATATCACATATATTACAACGATACACCAAGATATAGAACACAAGTATACATTATGTCACATATAAATAGAACAATAGAGAATATCTAGATACAAGATAATCAAATACAATTAAAGGAAGATAAGACAAATACATAGATGACAAGTCAATAAGGCAATATAACACAACATAAACATAATAAAGTAAGTACAATGTATGTGATGATGATGATGATGATGATGATAATGATGATGCACGAGGTCATCGCACAACCTCCAGGATCATCGCAAAATCTCTGAATACACCTACGGAGCTAAAGCTTCCCGACGTAGGACCCATGGGGGATTCGTCAACCCATACACAATCCACATATCTCATATCTACTTTTTGGAATATCCGTTGAAAAAGGTTTTATAAGGTGTTACAATATTTTCTTAAAAAGGTGATGTCAGTGTTTCTCAGATGTTGCCACGGTGGTACCAATGTTTCATGAATGAGTATGATATGAAGATGTAATGCTTACAACCAATTACAATGAGTATTTCCACAACCAATCATATGATATATTTTCACGACCAACCACAATGATACATTCCCACAACCACATGAGCCAATATCCACTTATTATTTTCATTTCATGTATGAATTTCCACATGTCTCATATGCCAATAAAGTATGAATATAATCACAATACACCAATGGTACCACATTAAATAACACAATACAATTATTCACATGTATTCAAGGCTATCAATATCACATAGGACCCCACACGGTCAAACATATCACATAATATCTCAATTTCAATAATTACATCACATATAGGCCCCCACACGGGTATAACACATAGATAGCCATTTTTCATGATTAGTTCCCACCCTTAACATGCATTTTGTACCATCATTTACTACCCAACCCAGTCTGAAGCGTTAAGCCATAACTTACCTCAAAGCCGAAACTGGTTTTCTACACTTGAACCCACGACTTTACTTTTCACGAATAATCTCGAACTCTACTAAAAACACCAAATATTAAATCTACGCATCAATACAAAACCAACGACATCCATATTTACTACTTTTGATTCGGGGTCAAAACGGACCCCCAAAATAGGTTCCTGAAAAACAAGGGCAAAATCGAAACTTTACTTCAAAAACATGTTTCTCGTATTTTTAGGAACCTACAGCTGAAAATCCAAGTTAGATTGAGTAAAAAACGGGGTTCAAATCGAAGAAAAACCATTTTTAAGCTTTATCGGGTAAAATATTTAAAATCCGAGTTAAAATCAAGAATCAGAGTTGTTTTGAAGGTTAAATTAATGGAAAACTAGTAATTATAAGATAAAAATCTTATTCAAGTGAAAAGAAGTGAAATTTAGGTTTAAAATCATGCCTTAAGAATTTTGGGGTTTTGAGGAATTTATCAAGAAATTACTAAAAAAAGAGATGAATTCTTACCTTAAATCCGTAATAAAACCAAGAAATGAGTGTTAATTTAGCTTCCCAAGCTCCCACAAACTTCACCTTTAATCTCCCAAACTATTTAGGGTTTAACTCCCAAGAGGAAAGATAAAAAATGAGCAAAATAGATCTAAAAAAAGGTAATTATAGTGCAGATTTTTCTACACTGCTGTCAAAAAAAAGTATTTTTTTAAAAACTCAATTCGGACTTCAACGGAGTGCCCGGGATACGTTCGGAGTCCGATACATGCAAACGAACTATACAACCATACTAAATTCGACGCTTCAAACGCGTTGGTGATATCAGATTTTCCTAAAAATATCGTTTTCATAAAGTTGATCCCGAAACCCAAAATTACAATTTTCCAAATCGAAGGCCGAAATGAGATGTAAAACCCATAAAATCATACCAACCATGATAATACCCTACAATCGACATTCTGGATCTGCTGGCAAAGTCGGATTTTCCATCCGAGGCCATTTTGATTAAATGTGAGTCCCACTCTCATATTTTCAATTTTCTAACTTTCCAATCAATAGGTCGAAATGAGTTCAAGTGCATCGGAACCCAAACCAAAGGTCTACCTAGCCTAAAATTGATATTTCAGAGCTGCTGGCACAGTCAGTTTTGCCATCCGTCGCACAGATCAAAAGATATCTACATAAATTCAAAATAAGGCTTTCAAAGTCATCAAAAACCACAATATTGCATAAATATTACCAAAATGTATCAAAAATCATGCCAATCACTCCAACACCCCAGAAATATCATATTGCAGCTACGGGGAGGGATAAAATAGTCAAATCACACAAAATCATAAATTTCACATATTTCATCAAATTTTCAGGTCGTTACATCATCCACCACTAAAAATCTAGTTTGTCCTCGAACTAAGGCAAAAGAAATACTTGAATCAACAAAGAGCCGGGGATAAGGACTACGCATATCAGACTCAACCTCCTAAGTAGCTTCATCTACAGGTCGATGTCACCACAGGAACTTAACCATAGGGATCACTCTAGAGTACAACTGCCTAACATCTCTAGCCAAAATGGAAACCTTCTTCTCCAGAAAGGACAACCGCTTATGTAACTGAATCGACTCCCAACGAATGACATGAGACTAATTAGAAATATAGCAACGAAGCTTAAAAATATGAAAACTAGACGAACAACTGATAGATCAAGGGGCAAAGCCAACTCATTAACCATATCACCAATAGTCCGAAGAATCTCAAATGGACCCATATAGCTGGGGCTAAGCTTGCCCCTCTTCCCAAACGTTATCACACCCTTCATCGGTGAACTCAAAGAAAAACACGATCACCAACACCAAATTTCAAGGCATAAAGTCTACGATCAGTATAGCACTTCTGCATCCTCTAAGCTGCTCTAAGTCTATCCTAAATGACTCAAAATCTTTCTAAAGACTCACGATGCAAGTTTGTATCTTGAGGCCTTACCTCTGAAACATCGAACCAACCTATTGGAGAGCGACAACGCCTACCATACACCACCTCAAAAGGAGCCATATCAACATTGGAATGGTAGTTATTATTATATGCAAACTCTGCTAAAGCCAAATGCTACTCCTACTACCTGCTAAAATCCATTATGCATGCGCGAAGCATATCCTCCAAAACTTGTATAGTCCGCTCTGATTGGCCATCAGTCTGAGGGAGAAACGCTGTACTAAGATCCACTCGAGTACCCAACTCATGCATTCCCACTTCTACTCAGGAATGGGTAACCTCTGAATCAAACCACCAGGTCTCATATGCTCAGCCTTAACCTGCTGACAATATAGGCAACGAGCTACAAAATCCGCTATATCTCGCCTTATACCACCCTACCAGTAGTGTTACCTCAAATCACGATACATCTTAGTCACATCTGGATGGATAGAATATCTAGAACAATGGGTCTCCTCCAAGATCAACCTAATCCAATCACTACTCTCGACACATAAACTCAGCCCTCAATCCTCAAAACTCTATCTGAATCAAGTAAGCCTTCCTTATCCTCCCCACTCAACACTTTATCTTGAATCAACCTCAATCTGACATCATCAAACCTATAAGCTTGAATCTACTCTATCAAAGATGATCTAGCCTCCATAAATGCTAAAACACGCCCCGATGTCAAAATATCAAACCTAACCATTGGGTTAGCCAAAGAGTGAACCTCTAAGGCCAACGGCCTCTCCTAAGTCAAATGATGCACCAAGCTACCCATGCTAGTTGACTTTCGGCTCAAGCTATCCATAATCACATTAGCCTTGCCCTGATGGTAGAGAAAAGCCATCTGCAACCATATTAGCTTTTCCCTGATGGTAGAGAAAAGTGAAGTCATAATCCTTAAGTAACTCAAGTCAACGGCGCTGCCTCATATGAAGATCTTGCTAGTAAAGAAGTACTGAAGGCTACGATGATCTGAGAAGATCTTACAACGGACTCCATACAAGTAGTGCCTCCACAACTTCAAGGCAAACACAACTGCACACAACTCCAAATCATAGGTAGGATAATTCCTCTCATGAGGCTCCAATCTTGATGAGATGCATACATAATTACCTTGGCCTCCTGCATCAACACAACACCTAACCCAACACCTGAAGCATCACAGAAGACAATAAAGCCTAGGCCTTCCTTGGGCAAAGCCAATATAGGAGCTGAAGTCAACAAATCCTTGAGCTTTTGAAAGCTCACCTTACAAAATCATACCACTAGAAGAAATTCTTCTTCTAAGTCAACTTGGTCGATGGAGCTACAATAGAAGAGAAACCCTCAACAAAACACTAATAATACTCAGCCAAGCTAATAAAACTCTGAATCTCGGTGGGCAAAGTAGGTCTAGCCTAATCACAAACCGCTGCAACCGTAGCTGGATCAACCATAATACCTTCCTTACTCATCATATGATCCAAGAAAGAAGCTGACTCCAACCAAAACTTGCACTTAGAGAACTTAGCGTACAACTTCTTATCCCTCAATCTCTAAAGCATATTCCACAAATGATCCTTATGCTCAACCTTATTCTTGGAATAAACCAAGATATCATCTATAAATACCATAACAAGAGAGTCAAGATACAATTGAAATACCCAGTTCATTAACTCCATGAATGCGGTAGGGGCATGGGTCAACCCAAAAGACATGACTAAGAACTCATAAAAACCATATCAAACTCGAAAAACAATTTTTGAAATATCTGAAGCTCTAATCCTCAACTGGTGAGAACAAGACCTCAAATCAATCTTTGAAAACACCGCAAAACCCTGAATCTAATCAACTAAATCATCGATGCGAGAAAGAGGATACTTATTCTTAACCACCTTATTCAACTGCCAATAAGCAATACATGTTCGCGTAGACCCATCATTTCTCTTCACAAATAAGATAGGCGCTCCCCAAGGTGAAATACAAGGTTGAATAAATCTCTTATCCAACGACTCCAGTAACTGATCCTTCAGTTCCTTCAGCTCTACTGGGGCCATCCTATAAGGAGAAATAAAAATAAGCTTGGTGCCCGACTCAACATTAATAATAAAATCAATATCTAAATCCGAAGGCATGCTAGGTAAGTCCGTAGGGAACACATCCATAAACTCAGGGACAACACAGAAAAAATCCAATAAAGGAGGTGAAACAACACTAGAGTAACGAATATGGGACAAGTAAGATAAACATCTCCTCTCAATCAATTTACGAGCCTGAACATAATATATTACCCTCTTAGGACCCGAATAAAGTGTACCCTTCCAAGCTATCCTTGGCACATCCGACGAAGCTAAAGTCACAGTCCTGGCATAAAATTTAGGATGACATGAGAAGGAGCAAACCAATTCATACCCAAAATAACATCAAAATTGACCATGTCTAAACAAGAAAGTCTATCAAAGTATCACGCTCGACAAAAGTCACAACACAAAATTGATGCACCCGATCCTTCACTAAAGAATCACCTACCGGGGTAGATACAAGAATAGGCATAGAAAGAGGCTCAGTAATAAAATCAAAACCCAAAGCAAAATACGCAGATGCATAGGAGAAAGTTGATTCGGGATCAAATAATATAGATGTAAGTCTGAAACAAATGAGGAAGGTACCTGTAATCACAGCATCAGAAGACTCCGTGTCAGATCTGGCTGATCTAGCATAACACTATCCATAACTACCAACTAGCTGAGTAGCCCCACAACCACCAACACGGGCTCTGCCATCTCTACCTCGTGCACTTTTGGTAGAACACCTACCTCTCATAACTGAAATAAGAATATCTCTAAACACACGGCAAGAAAAATCCTTGGCCACATGGCCAACCTCATCATACACATAGCAACCTCTATGACCACTCTCAATAATTGAAAGTACAACTGAGCTCAAACGATCACCCTAAACTGCTGAACTAGAAGATCCACCAGCTGAACTTTATAAAGACACCTGCACTGGCCTACCATGATATCTACGAGAACCTTTAAAATCTCTGCCTCGAGAGGTTCGACTCCTAAACATACCAAAATGATGCACCCTCTTGGCCCCTCCTTGAGATACACTAAGAATACCCTCTGTCATCTTAGCATGATCCATAATACTCTAAAAAAAGCCCCAAAAACAACCATCTGAAATGTATCCAACTGAAGGGAGATATCTAAACCCTTTACAAACTTTATATCTACTCAAACTCGGTGGAAATACTATCAAAGGTATATCTGGATAGGGCATGCAAGCATGCCTCATACTCAACAACAGTCATGGAGCCCTGCTCCAAAAGAACAAACTCGTCCCGCATAGATCTCTCAAACTGAAAGGCACAAATTTCTCCAGAAAGGTATCAACAATCTGATCCCATGACAACTCAGGAGCATCAACAAACCTACAACCGATAAATGATATCCACTAATTTCTTACAGTATCTCTCAACTAATAGTGGCATAAGCAACTTCATCCGCGCAGAAAGAGAGAAACACAACTCAGAACACAAGATATAAAAGAATTCGCACGATAAGGAATAAAATGAGAAAACTTTCCTAAAGACGTCCTATAGCCTCTCGAAGATAGTTACGGACGTCTACGTACCGATCCGCGAGACTCTATTAGACATCCCGTTCTTATACCGTTGAGACCAATAAAACCTGGATGCTTTGATACCAATTTATCATGACCCAAAAATGAGGGTCATAATGGCACTTGTCGCGGCGTACCTTGACAAGTAAGACTATCACCCAAACTGATACAAAAAGAAGAAAAGACAGAAATATCCCACGGTAAGGCTTTTAGAATGAAGCCGAACCATATAAGTAATCATAACAATACTGAATAACTTACCAATCATGCCCAAAATTAGGTGTCAATAGTGTAAGAACTACTAATACAATCCAAAAGTCAAATACATCAAAAAAATAACCACAAAAGGAATAATATCTGTCTCCGAATACTAATAAAGACATAAATACTTTACAAAGATAGAGGTGAACTTTGGAAGCATGAATATCCAACCGCTACCTTGAAAGCTCCAAAAATCGCCCGAATCAAGAAATCTGAGGCGCACTTGAGCTAGGACCTGCACTGAAAGGGCGCGTAGTAGGCATGAGTACAGTCCACTTATACTCAGTAGGTATCATAGGCCGACCAAGCAAAGTAGTAAATAACACATATAAAATATACAGTAAGGGCACATCACCTGCAATCAGAAAATATCCCACAATGGTAGCCCACACCGCTTGCACTAACAGTTCTAATAAATATCACATATATAACAATGACACACCAAGATATAGAACACAAGTATACATTATGTCACATATAAATAGAACAATAGAGAACATGTAGATACAAGATCATCAAATACAATTAAAGGAAGATAAGACAAATACATAGATGACAAGTCAATAAAGCAATACAACACAACATAAACATAATAAAGTGTAATGTATGTGATGATGATGATGCACGGGGTCATTGTACAACCTCCGGGATCATCGTACAATCTCCAGGATTATCGCACAATCCCCGTACACACCTATACAGCTAAAGCTTCCTAACTTAGGACCCATGGGGGGTTCATCAATCCATATACAATACACATATCTCATATATCCTTTTCGGCATATCCCTCGAAAAGGGTTTTATTGTGTTTCTCAGATGTTGTCACAGTGGTACTAATGTTTCATGAATGAGTTTGATATGAAGATGTAATGCTCACAACGAATCACAATGAGTATTTCCACAACCAATCACATGATATATTTCTACAACAAACCACAATGATACATTCCCACAACCACATGAGCCAATATCCACTTTTTATTTTCATTTCATCTATGAATTTCCACATGTCTCATATGCCAATAAAGTATAAATATAATCACAATACACCATTGGTACCACATTAAACAATATTATACAATTATTCACATGTATTCAAGGCTATCAATATCACATAGGACCCCAGACGGTCAAACATATCACATAATATCTCAATTTCGATAATTACATCACATATAGGCCCCCACGCGGTTACAACACATAGATAGTCATTTTTCATGATTAGTTCCCACCCTTAACATGCATTTTGTACCATCATTTACTATCCAACCCAGTCTGAAGAGTTAAGCCATAACCTTCCTCAAAGTCGAAACCAGTTTGCTACACTTGAACCCACGACCTTACTTTTCACGAACAATCCCGAACTCCATTAAAAACATCAAATATTAAATCTACGCATCAATACAAAACCAACGACACCTATATTGACTACTTTTGATTCGGGTCAAAAAGGACCTCCAAAATATATTTTCAAAAAAGAAGGGCAAAATCAAAACTTTACTTCAAAAATATGTTCCCTATATTTTTAGGAACCTACAGCTGAAAACCCAAGTTAGATCGAGTAGAAAATGGGGTTCAAATTAAAGAAAAACCATTTTTTTACTTTACCGGATGAAATATTTGAAATCCGGGTTAAAATCAAGAATCAGAGTTGTTTTGAAGGTTAAATTGATGAAAAACTAGTAATTATAAGATAAAAATATTATTCAAGTGAAAAAAGTGAAATTTGGGTTTAAAATCATGTCTTAAAATTTTTGAAATTTTGAGGAATTTATCATGAGATTACTAAGAAAAGGGATGAATTCTTACCTTAAATTCATAATAAAATCAAGAAATGAGTGTTAATTTAGCTTCCGAAGCACCCACAAACTTCACCTTTAATCTCCCAAACTATTTAGGGTTTAACTACCAAGAGGCAAGATGAAAAATGAGCAAAATAGGTCCAAAAAAAGGTATTTATAGTACAAATTTTTCTGCACTGCTGTAAAAAAAAGCTATTTTTTTTAAAACTCAATTCGGACCTCAACAGGGTGTCCGGGATTCGTTCGGAGTTCGATACATGCAAACGAACTATGCAACCATACTAAATTCGATGCTTCGAATGCGTTGGCGATATCAAATTTTCCAAAAAATATCATTTTTATAAAGTTGAGCCCCAAAACCCGAAATTATAATTTTCCAAACCGAGGGTCGAAATGAGATTTAAAACCCGTAAAATCATCCCAACCATGCTAACACCCTAAAATTGACATTCTGGATCTGCTGGCAATTCAGATTTTTCATGGTCATTTCGATCAAATGTGGGTCCCACTCTCATATTTCTAATTTTCCAACTTTCAACCAATAGGTCGAAATGAGCTCGGGTGTACTGGGACCCGAACCAAAGGTCTACCTAGCCTAAAATTGATATTCCAAAGCTGCTGGTCCAGTCCGTTTGACCATCCATCGTACGGATCAAAAGATATCCACATAAATCCAAAATAAGTCTCTCAAAGTCATCAAAAACCATTATATTCCATAAATGATATCAAAATGTATCGAAAATCATGCCAATCACTCCCACAACTCAGAAATATAATAATGCAACTATGGGGAAGGGTAAAACAGTCAAATCGCACAAAATCACAAATTTCACATATTTCATCAAATTTTCAGGTCGTTACATCATCCACCACTAAAATTCTAGTTCGTCCTCGAACTAAGGCAAAAGAAATACCTGAATTAACAAAGAGCTGGGGATAAGGACTACGCATATCAGACTCAACCTCCCAAGTAGCTACATCTACAGTTCGGTGTCCTCATAGGACCTTAACCACAGGGATCACTCTAGAGCGCAACCGCCTAACATCCCTAGCCAAAATGGAAACCAGCTTCTCCATAAAGGACAACTGCTCATCTAACTGAACCAACTCCCAACGGATGACATGAGACTCATCAGGAATATAGAAATGAAGTATAAAAATATGAAAACTGGACAAACAACTGATAGATCAGGAGGAAAAGCCAACTCATTAGCCACATCACCAACAGTCCGAAGAATCTCAAATGGACCCATATACCGGGGATAAGCTTTCCCCTCTTCCCAAACCTCATCACACCCTTCATGGGTGAAACTCAAAGAAAAATACGATCACTAACACTAAATTTTGAGGCATGAAGTCTATGATTAACATAGCACTTCTGCATACTCTGAGTCGCTTTAAGTCTATCCTGAATAACCCGGACTCTATCTGAAGACTAAAGAAGCAAGTCCATATCTCGAGGTCTCACCTCTGAAACATCGAACCAACCCACTGGAAAGCGACAATGCCTACCATGCAACGCTTCAAAAGGAGCCATATCAACACTGGAACGGTAGTTATTATTATATACAAACTCTGATAAAGCCAAATATTGCTACCACTGGCCACCAAAATCTATCACGCATGCGTGAAACATATCCTCCAAAACTTGTATAGTCTGCTCTGACTGGCCATCAGTATGAGGGTGAAACATTGTACTAAGATCCACTCGAGTACCCTACTCATCCTGAAAAGTCTTCCAAATGTGAGATGTGAACACAGGACCTCGATCTAAAATAATGTACACCGACATACCCTGCAAACGCATGATCTCACGAATGTAGATACGGGCCAACCTCTCAGCACTGAATAAGATCTGAACCGAAATAAAATGAGCTGACTTGGTCATTCGATCCATGATGACTTAAACACTGTCAGAACCATGAGATATATGAGCCAAACCAGTCACAAAGTCCATACTGATGCATTTCCACTTCCACTCAGGAATGGGTAATCTCTGAAGCTAACCACCAGGATATGCTCGGCCTTCACCTGCTGACAACATAGGCAACGAGCCACAAAATCCACTATATCTCGCCTCATACCACCCCACCTGTAGTGCTGCATCAAATCATGATACATCTTAGTCATACCTGGATGGATAGAATATCTGGAACAATGTGTCTCCTCCAATGTCAAAATATCAAGCCTAACCATCGGGTTAGCCAAATAATGAACCTCTAAGGCCAACGACCTCTCCTAAGTCAAATGATGCACCAAGCTACCCATGCTAGTCGACTTTTGGCTCAAGCCATCCGCAAGCATATTAGCCTTGCCCTAATGGTAGAGAAAAGTCAAGTCATAATCCTTAACCAACTCACGCTAATGGTGCTGCTTCATATAAAGATCTCGCTAGTAAAGAAGTACTGAGGGCTACGATGATTTGAGAAGATCTCACAACGAAATCCATACAAGTAGTGCCTAGGAAAACACAACTGCGCATAACTCCAAATCATGGGTAGGATAATTCCTCTCATGAGGCTCCAATCTTGACGAGACGGATACACAATTACCTTGCCCTCCTGCATCAACACAACACCTAACCCAACACCTGAAGCATCACAAAAGATAATAAATCCCACGCCTTCCTTGGGCAAAGCCAATATAGGAGCTGAAGTCGACAAATCCTTGAGCTTTTGAAAGCTTGCCTCACAAAATCATACCACTGGAAGGAATTTTTCTTTTGAGTCACTTGGTCGACGGACTGCAATGAAAGAGAAACCCTCAATAAAACACAAATAATACCCGACCAAGCTAATAAAACTCTGAATCTCGGTGGGTAAAGTAGGTCTAGCCTAATCACAAACCACTGCAACCTTAGTTGGATCAACCATAATACCTTTCTTAGTCATCACATGACCCAAGAAAGAAACTGACTCCAACCAAAACTCGCACTTAGAGAACTTAGCATACAACTTCTTATCCCTCAATCTCTAAAGTATAATCCACAAATGATCCTCATGCTCAACCTTATTTTTGGAATAAACCAAGATATCATCTATAAATACCATAACAAGGGAGTCAATATATAATCAAAACACCCAGTTCATCAACTCCATGAATGTGGTAGGGGCATGGGTCAACCCAAAAGACATGACTAAGAACTCATAATGATGATATTAAGCTTGAAAAATAGTTTTTGAAATATCCAAAGCTCTAATCCTCAATTGGTGATAACCAGACCTTAAATCAATCTTTAAAAACACTGCAACACCCCTAATCTGATCAAATAAATCATCGATGCAAGAAAGAGGATACTTATTCTTAACTATCACCTTATTCAACTGCCTATAATCAATACACATCCACATAGACCCATCTTTTCTCTTCACAAATAAGACAGCACACCCCAAGATGAAATACTAGGTCGAATAAATTTCTTTATCCAACGACTCCTGCAATTGATCCTTCAGTTCCTTCAACTCTGCAGAGGCCATCCTATACAAAGAAATAAAAATGGGTTTTATGCCCGAGTTAATATCAATAATAAAATCAATATCTCGATCCGAATGCATACTAGGCAAGTCCGTAGAGAACACATTTATAAACTCATGGACAACAAAGACAGAATCTAAAGAAGAAGGTGAAACAACACTGGTGTACTGAATATGAGACAATTAAGATAAACATCCCTTTTCAACCAATTTACGAGCCTGAATATAGGATATGAACCTCTTAGGACCCGAATGAAGTGTACCCTTCCAAGCTATCCTTGGCACATCTGAAGAAGCTAAAGTCACAGTCCTAGCATAATAATTTAGGACGGCATGGGAAGGAGCTAACTAATTCATACCCAAAATAGCATCAAAATTGACCATGTCTAAACAAGCAAGTCTATTAAAGTATCATGCTCGGCAAAGGTCACAGCACAAATCGATGCACCCGATCCATCACTAAAGAATCACCTATCGGGGTAGATACATGAATATGCATTGAAATAGGCTCAGTAACAGAATCAAACCCGAAGCAAAATACACAGATACATAAGAAAAAGTCGATCCGGGATCAAATAATATAAATGCAAGTCTGAAACAAATGAGGAAGGTACCTATAATCACAGCATTAGAAGACTTCGTCTCAGATCTGACTAATATAGCATAAAACTATCTGTGACTACCAACTGACTAAGTAGCCCCACAACCACCAACACGGGCTCTACCATCTCTACCTCTTGCATCTTTGGTAGAACACCTACCTCTCATAGCTGAAATAGGAATAACTCTAAGCACACAGCACAAAAATTCCTTGGCCACATGGCCAACCTCATCACACATATAGCAACCTTTATGACCAGTCTCAACTAGAGAAAGTATAATTGAGCCCGAATGGTCACCCTAAACTGTTAAAAGATCCACCTGCTGAACTTTGTAAAAATACCTGCACTGGCCTACCATGATATCCATGAGAACCTCTAAAATCTCTGCCTCGAGAGGTCCAACTCCTAAACTTATCAAAATGATGCACCCTTTTGGTGCCTCCCTGAGATGCACTAAGAATACCTTCTGTCATCTTACATGATCCACAATACTTTAAAAAGAAGCCCCAAACACAACCATCTGAGATGTAGAAAACTGAAGAAAGACATCCAAACCCTTCACAAACTTTATATCTACTCAAACTTGGTGGAAATACTATAAAAGGTATATCTGGACAGGGCATAGAAGCATGCCTCATACTCAAAAACTGTCATGAATCCTGCTCTAAAAGATCAAACTCATCCTGCTTATGATCTCTCAAACTGAAAGACACAAATCTCTCCCGAAAGGCATCAACAGACTAATTCCATGAAAACTTAGGAGCATCAACAAGCCTATAACTGATAAATGATATCCACAAATTTCTCATAGAATCTCTCAACTAATAGTGGCATAAGTAACTACATCCGTGCAGAAAGAGTGAAACACAACTCAGAACATAAGATATGAAAGAATTCGCACGATAAGGAATAAAATGAGGGAAGTTTCCTAAAGACATCCTATTACCTCTCGAAGATAGATATGGACGTCTACGTACTGATCCTTGAGACTCTATTAGACATCCTGTTCTTACACCATTGAGACCAATGAAACCTTGACAAGTAAGCCTATCACCCAAATTGATATGAAAAAAAGAAAAGACAGAAATATCCCACGGTAAGGCTTCTAAAACGAAGCTGAACCATATAAGTAATCATAACAATGTGGAAAGAACTTATCCAAAATACCAATCATTCCCAAAACCAGGTGTCAATAGTGTAAGAACTACTACTACAATCCTAGAGTCAAATACATCAGAAAAATAACTACAAAAGGAATAATATCTATTTCCAAATACTAATAATGACATAACTACTTTACAAAGATAGAGGCGAATTTCGGATGCATGAATATCCAACCGCTACCTTGGAAGCTCCAAAAATTGCCCGAGTCAAGAATTCTGAGACACACTCGAGCTAGGACCTGCACCGAAAGGGCGCAGTAGGCATGAGTATGGTCGACTTGTACTCAGTAGGTACCATAGGTCGACCAAGAAAAGTAGTAAATAAGCATACAAAATATACACTAAGGGCACGTTACTTGCAATAAGAAAATATCCCACAACGGTAGCCCATACCGCTTGCACTAAAAGTTCTAATATATATCATATATAATACAACAACACACCAATATATAAAACACACTTATACATTATGTCACATATAAATGGAACAATAGAGAACATGTAGATACAAGATAATCCAATACAATTAAAGAAAGATAAGACAAATACATAGATGACAAGTCAATAAGGCAATACAGCACAACATAAACATAATAAATTAAATGCACTGTATATGATAATAATGATGATGATGATGATGCACGAGGTCATCGCAAAACCTCCGAAATCATCGCACAATCCCCGTATATACCTACAGAGCTAAAGCTTCCCGACGTAGGACCCATGGGGGGTTTGTTAACCCATATACAATCCACATATCTCATATCTCTTTTCCGACATATCCCTCGGAAAGGGTTTTATAAGGTGTTGTAACATTTTCTTAAAAAGGTGTTGCCATTGTTTCTCAGATGTTGCTACTGTGGTACCAATGTATTATGAATGAGTATGATATGAAGATGTAATTATCACAACCAATCACAATGAGTATTTCCACAACCAATCACATGATATATTTCCAAAACTAACCACAATGATACATTCCCACAACAACATGAGCCAATATCCATTTATTATTTTCGTTTCATCCATGAATTTCCACATGTCTCATATGCCAATAAAGTATGAATATAATCACAATACACCAATACTACCACATTAAACAACACAATACAATTATTCACATGTATTCAAGACTATCAATATCACATAGGACCCCACAAGGTCAAACATATCACATAATATCTCAATTTCGATAATTACTTCACATATAGGCCCCTACATGGGCACAACACATAGATAGCCATTTTTCATGATTAGTTTACACCCTTAACATGCATTTTGTGCCATCATTTACTACTCAACCTAGTCTGAAGAGTTAACCCATAACCTACCTTGAAGCCGAAACCGGTTTGCTACACTTGAACCCACGACCTTCCTTTTCACGAACAATCTCGAACTCCACTAATAACATCAAATATGAAATCTATGCGTCAATACAAAACCAACGACACCCATATTGACTACTTTTGATTCGGGGTCGAAATGAACCCCAAAATAGGTTTCCAAAAAAGAAGGGCAAAATCGTAAGTTTACTTCAAAAACATGTTCCCCATATTTTTAGGAATGTACAACTTAAAAACCAAGTTAGATCGAGTAAAAAATAGGGTTCAAATCGAAGAAAAATTATTTTTGAGCTTTACCAGGTAAAATATTTGAAATCCAGGTTAAAATCAAGAATCGGAGTTGTTTTGAAGGTTAAATTGATGAAAAACTAGTAATTATAAGATAAAAATATTATTCAAGTAAAAAGAAGTGAAATTTAGGTTTAAAATCATGCCTTAAGATTTTTGTTGTTTTGAGGAATTTATCAAGAGATTATTAAGAAAAGGGATCAATTCTTACCTTAAATCAGTAATAAAACCAAGAAATGAGTGTTAATTTAGCTTCCCAAGCTCCCACAAACTTCACCTTTAAGCTCCCAAACTATTTAGGGTTTAACTACCAAGAGGCAAGATTAAAAATGAGCAAAATAGGTCCAAAAAAAGGTATTTATAGTGCAGATTTTTCTGCACTGCTGTAAAAAAAACTTTTTTTTTTAAAACTGAATTCGGACTTCAACGGGGTACCCGAGATTCGCTTGGAGTCCGATACATGCAAACAAACTATGCAACCATACTAAATTCAACACTCCGAACGCATTGACGGTATCAGATTTTCCAAAAATCTTTATTTTCATAAAGTTGACCCCCGAAACCCGAAATTATAATTTTTTAAATCGAGGGTCGAAATGAGATTTAAAATTTGTAAAATCATATCAACCATGCTAACATCCTAAAATAGACATTTTGGATCTGCTAGCGAAGTCGGATTTTCCAACCGAGGTTATTTTGATCAAATATGGGTCCCACTATCGTATTTCTAATTTTCCAACTTTCCAACTAATAGGTTGAAATGAGCTCGGGGTGCACCGGGACCCGAGCCAAAGGTCTACCTAGCTTAAAATCAAAATTTTGGAGCTTCTGGCATAGTTCATTTGGCCATCCATCGCACGGATCAAAAGATATCCACATAAATTCAAAATAAGGCTCTCAAAGCCATAAAAAATTACAATAATGCATAAATGATACCAAAATGTATCGAAAATCATGCCAATCAGTCCCACACCCCAGAAATATCATAATGCAACTACGGGGAGGGGTAAAACAGTCAAATCACATAAAATCATAAATTTCACATATTTCATCAAATTTTTAGGTCGTTACAGTCCTCATATAAGAGATCAAGTTAATTTAAAACATCAAGAGTTAACTTATCATTTTATGTCTGTTTTACCTTTTTCGTTGAATATTATTAATTTTTTAATACTTAGATGACTTATAATAGTTAATTAGAGGTGATATACTAAAATTACAATTGAAGTAGCTGAAGCAGGCAGCACAAAACATCAAGAGTTAATTTATTATTTTATGTCTATTTTATCTTTTTTATTAAATATTATTAATTTTTCACTACTTAGATGACTTATAATAATTAATTAAGGATGATATAGAAAAATTATGATTGAAGCAACTAAAGCAGACAACACAAGGATGCATGTCACCCTCGTGCCTGCTTATTGCCTCTTATTATTAGTAGAAAAGTAATATATCTATAATCTTTAATCTATATCTATCTATAATCTATAATATATTAAAAGTGTGAAGGGTCTTAGGAATATCGTTTGAACTTTTTGTCCTTCATTAAAAGTCTTTGCTTTAGATAAAATCGTCTTTTCACTAATTTTTCATAATATTTAAGAGTTGAAAATTAATTAAATATATTTAGGGAAAACCTTTCCATATTAGAAGGCATTAGAATTAATGACAACTAATACTTTTTCCATTATTTAAAAATTCTAAATCAACTAAATTTGATTTTAAGAAGATTTAATATTGTCTTTTCCTCTATTCCTCAAATAAAATTCTAATTATACATAAGCACTAATATATATTACAAAACTTATAATACCCAAAAAGAAAAAAATGTACCTTTTTTTTTAATTTCTACTTCCTTTACTTTTTTTAGTTCCAAATTCAATAGTTTTTTTTTCAAAAATTCTAATTACACATAAACACTAACAAATTAGTTAAAGTCCTTATTTTATCAAAGTAACAAATCATAATATTTAATGTTCCTAAATCAATTAGAATTTTACTTTATATAAAAAAAATCTATAATTCTATTTAAGTAGTATTTTCATCATACTTTACTCAAAAATACAACCTTTCTTCTGCTTCTACTTTTTTTTTTTTTTTAATTTTGAGTTTTAACGATTTTAATTTTAATTCAATTTGTCTTCTTACATTCATTATCGCCATCCTTTTGTCTTTATTTATACTTTTTAGTTAATGAATTTAAAGATCATACATGAATTACTTGAATTATTTATAATCAACAATTGACATGTATTGTCACTACAAGAAAAACAGCCTATTAGGAAGTGAAATTTAGTCTCAAAAAGTCTAAATCTTGTCTCAATTGGTCATTTTGGATGGGAAAAAACTGATCGCGTCCCGTCCTAACAGGATTCACCGCAATTGGTCAATAGTGACAACTCTAATAAGTTGGTCCTTAAAAGCTTTTTGAGACGACAAAAAACCTAGTCGCAATTATCTATTAGCGACGATATACCTTGTCCTAAATAGACTAACTACCTGGTCGCAATTATCTTTTAGCGATTGTATATTTTGTCCCAAATAAGCTAAATACTTTGTCGTTGACCTCTTTTTCGACCAACAGTTAGTTGGTCCTAAATTATTCTTTAGGAACGAGAAATACCTTATCCTAAATTATCCTTTAAAGACGAGAAACCTCCTGGTCCTAGATCAACCTTTAAGGACGAGCAACATGCTAGTCCTAGATTAACCTTTAAAGATGAGCAACATCTCTAGTCCTAGATAAACATTTAAAGACGAATAATATTTCTAGTCTCTAATTGACCACAAATGAGCCTAGAGTTTGATATCAGAAAATAATAAATTTCATCAAATAATATTAAATTGTTATTAAGAATCTCGATACAAAAACATGATATAATTAGAGACCAGAAAACTTAGTTAACGCCCATGTTATTAGTTTCAGTATTTGTTTCACGAAAAACTTAGTTAATATCCCGATCGAGCTAGAGTATTATATAAAATTTTTCATAACATTTGAATACACAACAAAATAATAATGAATTTGTGTATCTTCAAAGCTTGAATCTTGACTTGTCTTCAATCTTCAGAATCTGTAAGTGTAAGATTTTAAAAAAAAGATAAATAACTAATGTTACAATATAATAATCTGTATAAGGTTTACACTAGAATTAGTTAAACCTCTCCCCCCAAAATTATTCTACATGTTATCTTGAAACATCAACCAACGTTGCAATAAAATAAGAAAAACTAATTAGAAAAGCTTTGAGGTGCATTAACCAAACTAATTATACATGAGTTTCTATAATTAGCACAGATAGAGTAAAAGTTCTCCTAAAGATAACTATTACTAATAACTTAGACTAATGACATACATAAAAAAAAAAGTTACAAGCATGTTATGTATAATAGTCATTAGATAGACCACGACTAGATAAGAATCCAAAGGAGAAAAAGAAACTAAGTTAAAGTCAAAGAGCAATGATGAACCCAATCAAGAATGGTGACAATAGGGTATGGCATGGGAGTTGCCAACAATTGATAACCCAACTTTCCTCTGGATGGTGAAATTACATTAAAAATACAGTGAAAATTACAGGTGAAGAAAATAAAAAGACTATCTTCTTCTTCTTCGGCTGAGGCGCGGATATCTCGCTCTCTTTAAGGAGATTCAAGCCCACTGCAAAAAATATTTCACTGGTCAGCAGTAATCTTCTTGACTTGTCCCCTCCAGGATACAATAGCCTTCTTACAATAACTCAACAACTCTGGACAAGAGTTGAGTTCAAAACTCCACTAAAAGAATACCTCCTTTCGACTAACAAACTCTCTTTTTTACTATCTCTTTTGTGAAGTCTCTATTATCTTGTGTGTGTATTACAAAACCATGCAAGACCACCTCTATTTATAGGAAAGGAAGTCTTCCATGCAATGAATATAAGACTGATTAGGGGTAGTAAAGAGGGAAGATCAATGGCTTAGGGGTTTCATAAGTTACTAGAGTTACACCACTTAAAGAATAGAATAATGGAGGAATAAAGAGTGGTGGTTACAAGAAAATTATGTCTTCATTCTACCATTACTAACCAAGTGATTAATAGTTCTTAAACCACAAATAAAATGGGAGTTAGGAAGATGAATAATCAACCATGCAACGTACCATTAATTCTTTCAAGAGTAATTAACAATTGAATTGATAATTGTTGTATGAAATTGACAAAGAAGCTCACCAAAAAGGTTACATAATGACAACAATTAAAATTCCCACTATCTGCAAACTTCCAAAAAAATCATGCAAAATAATAATATTTAATAATAATATTAAAATGCAACTTCAATCCCCCACTCATTTTCATATTTATAAGAGAGTCCACTAGTTGAAGGAAGACTATCATGCATAATGAAGGTGTGCTCTGCATTGAACCCCCACTTAGTAAAACAATAATTTTTACTGCAGAGTCGTAGTGGTCTTAGACTTGAACTATGACTGCTTAAGAAAAATAAAAAAGTTACTGCTTACACATAATAGTCAAGGTATTGATATGAGCTTTATAGCCAGTACGTTACGGCCTTATGCTATCCTGATTTCATGAGTGTTTTTTGAGAACGAGCCTAATTCTCATAGGAAGCGGCCTACCTCCACACTCACATAGGTGAAATCCATCGAGAGTGCTCCTGTAATTTAGCACCCCACTCATAAGAGCTATAAATTTTCATTAAGAGTTTTATAAACTCAACCTCACAATCATTACAGGCAAATGCACTCACACCATAGGGAGGGATAAAAAAGATAGTGCATTTTTTCACAACAAGTCATCATGTGATTCGTTTTTCCCGTTGAACCTGGTTATAGAATCTCTAGTCTCAAGTTTGGATTTCCTCACATATGACTCAAGATTCAATAGGCTTCAATACCATCCCCCTCGATGTGCTCCAGACCTTTTCTCTTACTAAGGCCTTAGTCAACGGATCTGCAAGATTATCACAAGATTTGACATGATCAATATTAATGGTACCATTTGTCAAATATAATCTCACATTACTGTGTTTTCTCCGTATAGGTCTGGATTACCATTGTAATAACGGTTTTAAACTCTACCAATTGTAGCGGTGCTATCACAATGAATTAAAATATGAGGAATTGGTTTTTCAAGATAAGATATTTGAAATAATAAATCTCTTAACCAATTCGCTTCCTCACTAGCTGAAGCTAAAACAATTAGTTCAACTTCCATGGTAGAGTTAGAAATAATAGTTTGCTTTTTAGACTTCCAACAAGTAGCACCACCACCCAAAGTAAAAATATAACTAGGAGTAGCTAAGGAATCACCTGATAAAGTATTCCAATCCGCATCACAAAAGCCTTTAAGTACAGCAGGATATTTTTTATAGAACAAAACATAATTTTTTGTTCCAATTAAATATCTCATTACTCTAGTTATAGCATGTCAATGTTCATTACCTGGCTTGCTAGTAAACCTGCTAAGTACTCCTACTATATATGCAATATCAGTCCTAGTGCAATCAGTTACATAGATCAAACTTCCAACTATGCTAGCATATTCCTTTTGACTTATTACATCATTTTCGCTTTCAACATGAAACAAGTGAACACTAGAATCAAATGGAGTTACAACATGCTTGAAATCAAGGAAATTCTATTTTTTTTTAACATTTTCTCAACATAATGTGATTGGTCAAGGAAAATTCCATCACTTGTTCTAGTTATTTTTATTCCTAGAATAAAATTTGCCTCACCAGGATCTTTCATATCAAAATGGCTTCTAAGAATATTTTTAGTTTCATCAATAATATTCATGTTAGAGCCAAAGATCAATAAATCATCAACATAACATGTGAATTATTCCAAGACTTATGATATATGCACTTATCACACTCATTTGTTTTAAAGCCATTATCAATCATGCAGGAATCAAACTTTTCATGCCATTGCTTTGGTGCCTGTTTCAAGCCATATAGGGATTTATTAAGTTTACACACTTTACTTTCTTGGCCAGCCTAAAAAAACACTTGGGTTGTTCCATGTAAATCTCTTCATTTAGGTTTCCATTTAAAAAAGCAATTTTTACATCCATTTGATGTATTTGTAAATCAAAGATTGCCGCAATAGCAACTAAAAGTGTAATGGATGTAATTCTAGTTACCGGAGAAATAGTATCCAAAAATTCTACGCCTTCTAGTTGTTTAAAACCTTTAGCCACTAGCCTAGCTTTATATTTATCAACAGATTCATCTGGTTTTAACTTTTTACGTAAGACCCATTTACATTCAATTATTTTACAACCCGGTGGTAAATCAACTAGCTTCCAAGTTTTATTGGAAATTAGAGATTCCATTTCATCATTTACAGCCTCTTTCCAGAAAATAGCATCATGTGAAGACAAAGCATCTTTTAAAGTGATCGAGTCATCTCCAATGTTAAAAGCATAATGATCAGGACCAAAATCTTTTTCTACTCTAGCTCGTTTACTTCTCTTAACTCAAAATCATCATTTTTTTTATTTTTTAAAGTAGAAGTAGAAGAACTAGGCAGTGACAAAATATTTTTTTTAGTCCTTAGACCCCCACTATTTTTAGAATCAAAAGGGAATTTATTTTCATGAAAAATAGCATCACATGATTCTATTATCACATTGTCTTCAAGATTAAAAAATCTATAGGCCGTACTATTTGAAGCATAACAAAGAAAAACACAAGTAGTAACTTTTTTAACCAACTTAGAGATTTTAGGATCCATTAGCCTTACATAGGCTAAGCAACCCCAAACTCTTAGATATTCCAAATTTGGCTTATGACCTTTTCACAACTCAAAAGATGTTAGTTTGGACTTTTTATAAGGCACAGGATTCAACACATAACAAGCAGTCAAAAGAGCTTCACCCCAAAAGCTTAAAGGTGCACAAGACTCAATTAACATGGCATTAGTTAACTCAACCAAAGTTCTATTCTTCCTTTCCGCTAAACCGTTAGATGCAGGAGAATAAGGAGGAGGAGTTTCATGAATTATACCCAATGATCTAACAAAAGAATTGAATTTATGTGACTCATATTCACGGTCTCTATCACTTCTTATTTTTTTTATTTTTCTATTAAACTGATTTTCAACTTCCTAGAAAAAAGTTTTAAAATTCTCAAATTCATTACTTTTATTTTCATTAAGTAAACATATGTAAACTTAGAAAATCATCAATGAAGGTGATAAAATATCTATTTCCTCCACGAGTTAAAATTCCACCAAGTTTACAAATATCAATATGAACTAATTCTAATAATTCAATTTTTCTTTTAACTTGAAAATGAGGCGTTTTTGTAATTTTGGCTTTATTACAAGCCTCACATTTTTCAAAGTTCTTTTTGATCACTGGAATTAATCCTAAACTATTCATGATTCCCACATAATGATCATTTATATGACACAAACGAGTATGCCAAAAATTAGTAGAAGAAAGCATATAAACAGAAGTAAATGTTTTATTCATTTCAAAATTTAACTTGAACATACCATCACATGCATACCCCTTTCCCACAAAAATATTATTTTTACAATTACATACTGATCAGATTCAATAATCTGTTTGAAGCCTGCTTTATTAAGAAGAAAACTAGACATTAAATTTTTTCTCATGGAAGGAGTATAAAGTACATCTTTTAAGATTAATACCCTTTTAGAAATGAAATTCAACTCGACATCTCCCATTCCAAGCACTTGAGTGGTATGTGAATCTCCAAGCATGAGGGTTTTGGGCTCCTCAAAATTAGTATATTTTTAAAACCAGTCTTTGTCATAACAGACATGATGGTTTATACCAGAGTTAGTCCACCATCCATCAACATTATCCACCATGTTTATGTCTGTTATCACCACCACAAATGGTTCTTCGGTAATGTTTGCCTGAGGTTTAGAATCACGTTTTCAAAATCTGCAAAATCGAGCAATATGCACACTCTTGCCACATACAAAGCACGTTCCTTTTTGCTGTACATGTTGATCTTTTGCTTGGTTGTTTCCACCATTATTGTTCTTGAGATGTCTACCATCATTTTTCTTGAATTTTTTATTCTTAGGCTTCAAAGTAGCATTTTTGTTAGTTTTAGGTGTAGCATTATTTGAAGAAGTTAAATTTACCTTCTGTGTGATGTTATTCTCTTCTGTTTGCAAAAGTGCATCTTGGACCCTTGCTTCTTCCATGCGGATTCTCATTATCAAATTCTCAATAGAAGTTTTCTTCTGCTTGTGGTACATAAATTTTTGAAATTCCTTCCACGAAGGTGGAAGTTTATCTATTATGCCACAAATAATAAGGTTATCTCCAATTTTGACTTCTTCAGACCTGAGCTCGCCAACAATCATTATGAAATCTTGAGCTTGGTCTACCACTGATTTGTTGTCCATAATTTGAAAATGAAAAATGTGCTAGCCGCATATTTTTTCGCTCCCGCCTCCTCAGTGTCATATTTACTCTGCAATGCTTTCTAAATTTTCTTTGCACTAGAGTAAGTTCTATCGTAATAATCATAAAAATTATCAGATAGGCAATTAAGTAAAAAATACCGACACTTATAGGAGTCACCAACATATTTTTCAACTTTCTCTTGAAGAGAGATAAATTCATTGTCGATCATGGAAGAGTTATCTACTTTGTTTGGGTTCTTCTCGGTTAACACATAAGAAACGTTGAGAAGACTTAAGTAGAAAAATACTTTAGATCTCCCATCTCCGCGGATTTTTCAGTTGTTGCCGTTGAATCTCCTTAAAATTGATGGTGAAATTATAATAAAAATACAACTGAAAATTACAAGTGAAGAAAATAAAAAGACTATCTTCTTCTTCGGCTGAGGCACGGATATCTCGCTCTCTTTAAGGAGATTCAAGCCCACTGCAACAAATATTTCACCGGTCTAGCAGTAATCTTCTTAACTTGTCCCCTCCAGGATACAACAACCTTCTCACAATAACTCAAGAACTCTGGACAAGAGTTGAGTTCAAAGCTCCACTAAAAGAATACCTCCCTTCAACTAGCAAACTCTCTTTTTTACTAACTTTTTTGTGAACTCTCTATTATCTTGTGTGTGTATTGCAAAATCATGCAAGATCACCTCTATTTATAGGAGAGGAAGTCTTTCATGCAATGAATATAAGAATGAATAGAGGTAGTAAAGAAGGAAGATCAATGGCTTAGGGGTTTCATAAGTTACTAGAGTTACACCACTTAAAAAATAGAATAATGGAGGAATAAAGAATGGTGATTACAAGAAACTTAACTCTTCATTCTACCATTACTAACCAAGTGATAAATGGCTCTTAAACCACTAATAAAATGGGAGTTAGGAAGATGAATAATCAGCCATGCAACGTACCATTAATTCTTTCAAGAGTAATTAGCAATTGAATTGATAATTTTTGCATGCAATTGACAAAGAAGTTGACCAAAAAGGTTTACATAATGACAACAATTAAAATTTCCACTATCTGCCAAACTTCCAAAAAATCATGCAAAATAATAATATTTAATAATAATATTAAAATGCAACTTCACATCTTTTACACAATTCACTTTTTTATGAGCAAACTTAATATCACCACCTATATCTTCAGTTTTATCCATCTTTAAAAACTTAACTATATACAAATATTTTCCATCAAATATATACACGTCTAATAAATAGATAAAAAGAAGCTAGGCCTCTTCTTTTAATTTCTAGGAAGAAAAAAGCATGAAACAGCTAGAGAGTAAAGATTTAGCTTCTAGCTTGCCTGTTCTTTCAAGATTAACAAGTTAAATACATTGCCTAAGGATGTTATAACAAGTTACAAGCATATTATTTCCTTTTCAACGTATAATTCATAATTGAATTAAGAATGAGTTATGTTAAACAGATTCCTATCATTATACATAGTTTGGTTAAAACAACATGTCTTAGATTAATATATTAACTTTTATATACAAATAATGTAATTTTTCGTATCTCCTAATTGATACAAAGAAGAGCAATCTGAAGGATGCATTTATGCACATTGTTTTAGTCTCTCAGGTTCCTACAGGTTCTCATGATTCTTATGTATGAACAAAGTTGGTGTGTAATTCCTAACAGGCCTCCAAAATATTTCAAAACCTTTATAGCAATTTCACCATAAAAAAACATGATTAAGAGTCTCATTAGTAGGTGTAGCAAAACAAAAACAAATAGAGATTCTGCACATGATCAGACAATAGCTACACCTATTTGTCAAGTAGTCTGATACAAACTTTGACCCAAGCTAGCTATTGTCAAGTTGTAACAAATCGTGCAGAATACATGTAGCAAATGATCAGGCATGTGTTCTATGTATTCTGCAAATGAGATTCTACACATGATCAGATATGTATTCAAGTTGTAGCATGATCAACTTGTTGTAGCAACTCTTATGTATTCTGCACAACTAGAGTAGCTATTAACTTTAAAATTCTGCACAGAGTTGTCCTAGTCGAACACTTGCTATAGTTCATGCATTTAAAATTTTTCAAACCAATACAATAAAGATATAGATAGGAGTGAAAGTATATGGTTACTAACTTGGAGAGAATAAGGCAGTAATCATTTAATTGAAATGGGCGATGTTGTAGCCCTGACTTGTGGTTGTTGAGCAGTGAAGAATTCTCTCATTTTCTTTATTTCTTTCATCTCATCTTCTAAGGTAGACAAACGATCATTCAAGAATTTGTTTTCCTCGAACGTAGCATGGATAATAATTCAGCCTTGAAGGAAGTGCCACCTTTTAAGTTTTTCGCCTTTACTCCACCCCCAAAGCATAATACATGACTACAATTTTGAGGTCCACAACACTTTTCAACAATCTCTATGCTTGCTAAAGATGTCCCTTCACTTCTATTTGAGCCTACAAAATATATAAAAAAAATATTTTCTATCAGTATTCCATAAAATTTCAAGTATTTAATATGCATATTCAATTTACCAAACACACATGTTTTTCAATTGCTTCAGGTTCAACAATTTTGCTATCCTTCTTTCGAGACTCATAGAAAATAATCGCCACATCTAATGAATTGCCATCTCCCCCCACCCCACCCAACATCAAAGACAAACATGTCAGATAACATCTCATAAATATTTTTTTAGAAAAATAACTTTATGATAATACATTTTCATAAATAATATCTCGAATAGGCTTGCTATCCATGTGATGAAGCATCATCAACTTAGCTCGGTTTACTACATTCCTGTTGCTTCTCGCTTATATTTGTAAAACAATAAGCTAACTTTTAATAATCCAAGAATTCAAGCAGCTTGACTTTTGAATAACCGATAGACCCCGGCTCAGGAGTCAAGCAAAGTACCAATAGAGCACAAAAATGAAGATTCTCTGTTAAACTTTTGGATAATTGTGCTAAACATACAATACCATACCCAAAGAGAGTGTTTCAATCCATAAAGTGCTAAAGTGATTAATAAAGCTTGTATACAAAACCAATACTCCTACTGACTACTGAGTAACTACACCTGGTAGCTGCTCCATTAATACTTTATTTTAAAAAATGCGTACTTTAATGTAGATGAAGAGGCAGGATAATGAAAATAACAGGCATAAAACAACAAGAGGCCATAGATGGATGGAAATGATCTCCTGGAAAGCATATACCAATAGAATCTAAGTATATCTAACATACGTTAAGACGATAAATCTGATCCACTGGACGAATTTTTACTGCCTACACCAACCAACAACCAACATTTTTAACTAGGGTTAGAGAAGAAACTCTCGAATATCACAAGATTTTAAGGCAAACATCTTGTCGTTGCCGCCTGTCAGCAACCATGATGATAAGCTTCACATATATAGGCTTAAGGATATGATTAGATGACAAGGACAACACTAGCCACTGGAGATTTCACGATTTTTTTTTTAAAAAGTACAAAGGTACAAGAGCAAATATTGATAAACAATCCAACTCGTCAAATTTGAGATTCAAAGAACAAACTGATTGTCACTTTGGAATGCAAGTTCAATTCATTCAATACACTAGAGCTATGTACAAAGATGTTAAATACAAACACATGCCATACATAGTATCTTTTTTTTTATGAAAACAACTATATATACTACAATAAAATTTCACGAATAATAAATTATCCAAAACAAACTACACAATGACAAAGCTTGGAGGATCCAGATGGTCACTCAATGGTTTGGTAGATCTTGTCACAGGCGGCACTTATGAAATTGGGTGAACCTTTCTGAGTTTAACTTTTACATACGTACAATTTTTTATATTATCAGATCAGTTAAGATAAATAAGTCAAGTTTCTTTACTAGATACAACGTAACATGTTAAATACACAGCGTTGAATAACCAATTTAGAATTGATATGGATAAGAAGAATCAGATACATGTGCATGGCTTTTTTTTTTCTTTTTTGTAGGCATGCAATTGTGGAGGAGCTTGTTGAACTTGGTGCAAAAGTGTACACATGTTCAAGGGAAGAAACTAAGCTCAATGAATGTTTACAACAGTGGTCTGCCAAAGACCTTCAAGTAGATGGATGTGTTTGTGATTTATCTTCTAGAGAGCAGAGAGTACAACTCATGGAAAAGGTTTCCTTGAGATTTGATGGAAAACTCAACATTCTTGTAAGAACTATATTTCTGTTGAAAATATGTCTCAGAAATAAAGTAGGAATAACTATTTTTAGTAGTTTTTAATTATTAGAGTCCTATGTGACTTAGTAATTACTTGTCCCTTTATTATTTGAACAGAACCCTTTATTATTTCAATAGGAATTAGCTACAAATATATATTTTGAGTTATTAATAAAATAATTTTCTTTGACAATACTATTGCAATATTTTATTTCTCTCAAACTCTTTCTCTGTTATTTCTCTAATTTTAAAGCTAAAAAAACCAACAGTTGGTATCAAGAGCCAGTTTCTTGAGGGATCTGTTGGAGATGAATTCTGAAAACAACTTTTCCCAAACAGCTCCTCTTGTCTTTGATGGTGAGAATTACCAACTTTGAGTAGTAAGAATGGAGACTTATCTTGAGGCTTTAGATCTTTGGGAAAAAGTGGAGGAGAATTATGATGTTATTTCGCTGTCCGATAATCCCACGTTGGCCTAGATCAAAAGCCAAATGGAAAAGAAAATTAAAAAATCAAAAGCAAAAGCGACTTTGTTTGCTAGTATTTCTCCAACAATTTTCACAAGAATTATGGCCTTTAAATCAACAAAAGAAATTTAGGATTATCTAAATGAAGAATATACAGGAGATGAAAGAATACGAGGCATGAAGGTGTTGAATCTAATCAGGGAATTTGAATTGCAAAAGATGAAGGAATCTAAGACCGTCAAAGAGTACTCAAACCATCTTCTTGGCATTGTTAACAAGCCAAGATTGCTTGGCACAAAATTTAAAGATTCAAGAATTATTGAAAAAATTCGTGTCATAGTGCCTGAAAGATACAAAGTATCAATAACTACCTTGAAAAACACAATAGACCTGTCCAAGATTACCTTGGCAGAATTGTTAAATACATTGCAAACGCAAGAGAAAATGAGGCTTATGAGGCAGGATGGTATGGTTGAAGGAGCTTTGGCATCCAACCACAAGACTCAAAGCAAGGGTAGTAATTCAAGAAAAAATTACCCACCTTGCCGGCACTGTGGCAAAATAGATCATTCTCTATTTAAATGTTGGAAGAGACCAGATACACAACACAAGATTTGTAATCAACTTTGCCATGAAGTCGTGATTTGTAAAAATAAATCTAAAAAATATGAAGCAGATGCCCAAGTGACCAAAGAAGAAGAGGAAGATCACTTATTTGTGTCAACATATTCTTTAACCAAGAAATTTAATTTTTGGATGATTGATAGTGGTTGTACAAACCACATGACATATGACAAAACTTTTTTAAAAGAGTTTTTGCCTTTGGAAAATAAGAAAATCAGAATTGGGAATGGTGACTATATTCCTGCAGAAGGAAAAGGGAATGTTGCAATCAAAACAATTTCAGGTACAAAAATAATTTCAAATGTCCTTTACATGCCTGATATTGTAAGACCCCACAAAATCCTAAGCTTAATTCCGTCCTTTAGGCTTGTCAAGGGGCCCCAAACTTGGAATCTTTTAGCTAAGTACTCAAACTTAGTGTCATTTTAACCTACAAAGGTTGTCAATCTAATTTTGCAAACTTTACATCCATTAAATGTTGATGGTTAGGTTGATTCATGATTAGGAATGTCCGTAGGTGTTTCCGTACAAGTTTTGAATTTTTTGGACTTCGTTTGAAGCTTCTTTGAAATTCCAAAACAGTGAATCAATGTGATCTTAGCGCGTCGCATCGACTATCGCATTGATTATTATTTTCCCCAGCTACCAACGTCTAATTCCAGTGAATCGATGCAATATGGCACGGCATGTTGGCTATCGCGTCGATGCCATCGATGCGCTGTGTCGACCTGCGCGTTGGTAACATAATTTTTATTCATTAAAATACCGCATTCTTGGGGTTATTTAGGTCTTTTTTCCTAGACTCTCATCCCCCAAAATATGAAATTAAACTCCTTATAGAGAAAATATAGTCATTCTTTCTAAAATTTGCTCAAGAACAAAACCCTAGAAGATCCAATTTCAAATCAAGAACTCAAGATTCAACCATAAGCTTTTAGAAATTATTCAACAACAGTATATGAAGTGTTCATCCAAGGGTTCCTTCCACCCTTGGAGTCCAAGAATCTCTTTTGAACTTCAAGTAATTAATTTTATGATTTCAATGATTAGAATTAAAGTATATCCATGATTACTATTTGGATTAAGTTACTAATTCATGATTTTATATATCTATTAAGAGAATGAAATCATGTAAAGTTAGCTTATGTGCAAGTTATATCATGCAAGTGTTTGTCAAAATGCCCCCACGAATGAATGATGATCAAGTTCATAGTTTACACGTTTTATGTTATGCCATGTCTCTTAATTTATGTTATCGAGTCCTGGGGGTAGTTGTATCTAAATTTTTAGCTGATTACCTAGAGCCATGGTCAGTCATAGAACAGTATCAGTTACGACCCGATCAGTAGAACTCTCAGTCAGTTACAGAACTCAGGAAAACTCAGTAAAATCCATACTAGTCCAGTCTAATTCAGTATCCAGTTTAGACCTCAATAAACTCAGTCAACTAACAGAATTCAGTAGTATTCCATCAGTCAACGAAACTCAGCAAACTCAGTTTAGTTCATCTAAGCCGTAATCTCAGTAACCGTTTAGTCTATCCTAGTACAGACTAGAAATCAGTTCATTGTCTATTCAGTTAGGAGTACAATTTAGCACCGAGTTAATCCAGGGATGGGGACATTCCTGTCAGCAGAGGGTTTGATCCTTAGTAGTAATCCCTACATTATAGAACTATGTAGCCAGTGTAGGTTGAGGTATCCTCCTGCCAAATATTATGAGGGTTGATACTTCTCATCTGAGTTATCCTGCCAGTGAGGGTTGACGGAAGAGCTTCATATTAGAGAAAGTTAGGTCACAGCTTGTCCTTACCCGTGGCACGGTATTGATGTCCTTTCAACTTGGATTACAGGTTAGACCCCAAATCAGTTAAAGAAGGGGCATATCAGTTAGATAATTACCTCCCATAGTTTATTTCTAGTCTCAGTCTCAAAATAGAACTCAGTTTAGTTCTACAGATTTAGGACTATCAGACGTAGTCACTCAGCTCAGTACAGAACTCAATATAGTTCTATAGTATTCAAAACTATCAAATTCAGTCATTTAGATAATCAATAATACAGTATTCGTAAATACAGATATTGGTTATTAGTATTCTGCATCAGTATTCAGTATTAGCACAGTATCAGTTACAGTCTATATATTCATGCATGTACTCTTATTCAGTCATACTCATTTTATTCAGTTATAATTGTGCATGCATATGAACCCATACATATCAGCCTACCTCTCTGAGCATACCAGTACATTCAAAGTACTGACGCGTGCTTTTCTTTGTGCTATGATGTCTTATATTATCGGTTCAGATGCACGGGCTCCATAGTACCCTTAGCAGTTCAGATTTTTAGTTTTCAGAGTAGTGGTGAGTCCTCAAAGTTTGAGGACATGCTTATTATTTACAATACTTTAGTTTTATTTCAGTAGATAGAGTTAGTTGGGGGCTTGTCCCATCAACTCCACAGTTCAGAAAGTTAGAGGCTTTTTCATACTAGAGTATTTTCAGATAGTTGTTCAGTTTTTTAGTACTTATATTTAGTTTTTATATTTTGATGTCGCATTCAGATTATTTACAGATTTGAACCTTATAGCATATGTTTTTGCCTATTTATGCATAATTACAGTATTTATTACTCAGTTATTGCAGTAGGTACCAGTCATAGGTTAGCTTGTGGTCCTTCAAGATTATGAGCATTGTGTAGCATCCGGGGTACAGACTCAGGGTGTTACAAACTTGGTATCAGATCCTAAGGTTCAACAAAGTCTTAGAAATTCTGAAAGCTGCATCTAGTAAAGTATTGCGCATGGTTGTATTACGCGCCACACTTATGGACAAGAGGCTACGAGATATTTTAGGAAAAGTCTCACTTTTCTCAGTATTCATGTCGTGCGAGTGAGCATGAGCTCCAGTTATACTCGCTTTCTAATCCTATCCTCTCTTCTATTTATAGAATATGCCTTCAAAGAGGAGTCAGGGAAGAGGAGCAGGAGATCATCCAGAACCTCAGCCTGTCCATCCAGATCCTTTGGGCGAACATGTTTCCCACGCAGAGTTCAAAGCAGCCTTCACCACCCTAACTCATTCTGTGACAGCCCAGAATAAATGTCCAGCTATGGTTTCGGCCAACTCAGTGGCCGATACTGCTGCTACCAGGATTTGGGACTTCACCCGAATAAACCCTTCATGTTTACTGGGTCTAAGTCAGATGAGGACCCTCGAGAGTTTCTTGATCAGGTGTAGAAGGTTACCGATATCATGGGGGTGACTGATATTAAGAAAACTGAGTTGGCTGCATATCAGTTACAGGATGTGGCTTACTCATGATTGAAATAGTGGAAGGGAAAAAGGGTCGCAAATGCAAGACCCATAGAATAAAAGGACTTTGCAGTTGCTTTTATAGATAGGTTCTTCCCGTTAGAGTTGAGGGAAGCAAAGGTTTTGGATTTTATAAACCTGAAGCAGGGCAATATGACAGTGCAGGAGTATTCTCTCAAGTTTACTCAGTTAGCTAGATATGCCCCAAATATTATAGCAGATAGCAGAGAGAAGATGAGTAATTTTGTGTTAGGAGTGTCTAGTAGCGTGGTCAAGAAGTGTAGGACCACAATGCTTATTAAGGAGATGGACATAGTCAGGCTCATGGTTCATGCTTAACAGATAGAGGAGGCCAAGAATAAAGAGAAAGAGTGAGAATAGGTAGTTTCAATTTCGCTCAGCCTAAGTCAGAGGGTGGGAATCGTTCTTAGTTCCAGCTCCTTCCTCAGCCAGTGCTCCAGTGCCAAAATTTATAGATGGCAAACGAGATAGGGCATCAGGCCCTAAACCCCAGGGCAGTATTAGCAGTGTCTGAACTAATCCCCTTTACCAGAAGTACGATAGAAACCACCAGGGTATCTACAGAGCTGGCAATAATGTATATTTTGAATATGGCAAGCCAGGCCACAGGGTCAGACAGTGTCCTCAGGTTGGTTCGCAGAGCAGTCTGATTGCCCGAATCAGCAGGGTGCCTCTTCCAGTGCCACCAATAAGCAATGCCCAAATCGACTTTATGATATTTAATCCCGACAGGATCAGGAAAGTTCTCTTGATGTGGTCACTGGTATGTTACAAGTTTTCCATTTGCATGTTTACACTTTGCTAGGTCCAGGACTTTATTTGTCTTTTGTTACTCCATATATAGCAGTTGATTTCGGAGTTAGTCCTGAAATTCTGGCAGAGCCTTTCTCAGTCTTTACCCTAGTGGATAAATCTATCATAGCCCGGCGAATATACAAGAACTGTCCAGTTATGGTATCTCAAAAAATCACTTCAGCAGATTTAGTCGAATTAGAGATGACTAATTTTGATGTCATTCTTGGTATGGATTGGATTCATTCCTACTATACCTCAGTCGGCTGTAGAAGTAGAATTTGTCCAGTTTCAATTTCCAAATAAACCTGTCCTAGAGTGGAAGGGTAGTACTTTAGAACTTAGGGGTCAACTTATTTCATAACTTCGAGCTAGAAAGATTATATCTAAGGGATGTGTCTAATGTCTCGTTTGATTCTAGGACTCTAGTTCAGAAACCCTTACTCTTGAATCAGTATCAGTAGCATATGAATTCCCAGATGTGTTTCCCGAAGAACTTCCTAGAGTTCCTCCCAAAAGGAAAATTGATTTTGAAATTGACCTTCTCCCAAATACTCATCCCATATCTATCCCGCCATATAGAATGGCTTCAGTAGAACTCAAAGAATTAAAGGAGCAGTTAAAGGATCTCTTAGATAAGGGATTCATCAGACCTAGTGTGTCCCCGTGGGGCGCACCAGTTTATTCATGCGTAAGAAAGATAATTCCCTCAAAATGTGCATAGATTACCATCAGTTAAACAAAGTTACGATAAAAAACAAGTATCTACTCCCCAGAATCAATGACTTGTTTGACCAACTTTAGGGTGCTAGTTATTTCTCTAAGGTATACCTCAGATCAGACTATCATCATCTCAGAGTCAGGGAAAGTGACATCCTATAAACAACTTTTTGAACTCCGTATGGATACTTTGACTTCTTAGTCATGTCCGTTGGTCTTACCAATGCCCCAACAGCCTTCATGGACTTGATGAACCGTGTGTTCAAGTAGTACTTGGACATGTTTGTCATAGTCTTCATAGATGACATTCTTGTTTACTCCCGTAGTGAACACGATCATGCAAACCATCTTAAAATAGTAGTGCAGAATCTCATGAACCATCAATTATTCACCAAATTTAGTAAGTACAAATTTGGCTAAGGTCAGTAGCATTCCTTGGCCATATAATTTCTAGTGATGGCATTAAAGTTGATCCCCAAAAGACCAAAGCAGTGAGAAACTAGCCCAGGCCCATCTTTCCATTAGATATTAGGAGTTTGTTGGGTTTGGCTGGCTATTACTGATGGTTTGTTGAGGGATTTTTATCTATTGTATACCCTATGTCTAGATTGACTCAAAAGAAAGTCAAGTTCCAGTGGTCAGATTCTTGTAAGAAGAGTTTTCAGAATTTTAAGACTCAACTCACCACAACTCCAGTGTTGACCCTACCAGATGGTTCCGACAGTTTTGTTGTGTACTATAACGCTTCCACAGTCAGATTGGGTTGTGTTTTGATGCAGAGAGGTAAGGTCATAGCCTATACCTCTAGAAAGCTTAAGCCCCGTGAGAAGAACTATCCTACTCACGATCTTGAGTTAACAACAGTAGTTTTTACCTTAAAGATTTAGAGGCATTTCTTATATGGTGTGCAGGTTGATGTGTTCACTAATCATAAGAGCCTGCAGTATGTGTTCTTTTAGAAAGACCTCAACCTTCGTCAGAGAAGGTGGTTGGATTTATTGAAAAATAATAACATGAGTGTTCTGTATCATCTGGGCAAGGCCAATGTAGCGGCTGACACTCTAAGCAGAATATCTATAGGTAGTGTTGCCCATGTTAAGAACAGTAAGAAGAAGTTATCCCAGGAAGTTTATCAGCTAGCCCAACTAGTTATCACTTAGTCTATTCAGTAAACGGTAGTGTATGAGTATGGAGTAGCTCAGAATCATCCTTAGTTTTTGAAGTGAAAAAAAGTAGGATAGGGATCCCAGTCTAGTCCAGTTAAAGAAATCAGTCAGAAATCAGAAGGTAGACGTTTTTTCCTAAGGGAGAGATGGTGTTTTGCATTATCGAGATCATCTCTATGTGCCAGGTGTAGACGACTTAAGGCAGCAAATTCTCACAGAGGTGCATGGTGTGTATTACTCTATTCATCCAGGGGCCACAAAGATGTACCATAATTTGTGGGAGATCTATTAATGGAGTAGGATGAAAATAGACATTGCAGAGTTTGTGGCTAAGTGCTCAACATATCAGCAGGTTAAGATTGAGCATCAGAAGCCTAGTGGGTCCATGCATGAGTTCAGTATTTCCACCTGGAAATAGGAAGAAGTGAACATGGAATTCGTGATGGGCTTGCCTCGTACTCATCGTCAGTATGATTTAGTTTGGGTTATTGTAGATAGGATGACAAAATCAGCTCATTTCCTTCCAGTTTATACCTCCTATTCAGCTGAGGATTATGCCAGACTCTATATTAGGGAGTTGGTCAGATTGCATGGTTTTCCATTGTCCATTATCTCAGATAGAGATATCTAGTTTACCTCTCATATCTGGAAAGCATTCCAAAAGGGTCTTGGTACCTGAGTTCATCTCAATACAACCTTTCATCCTCAGACAGATGGTCAAGAAGAAAGGACCATTCAAACCTTAGAAGATATGATGCAAACATGTACGATAGACTTTAAAGGTAGTTGGGATGACCACTTGCCTTTGATTGAATTTGCCTATAACAATAGTCATCACTCCAGTATTTAGATGGCTCCATTTTAGATGCTTTATGGAGGAGGTGTAGATCTCCCATTGGTTGGTTTGAAGTAGATGAGGCCGCAGTGGTAGGGCTTTACTTGGTGTTTGATACCTTATAGAAGGTCTAGTTGATCAAGGAAAGGCTTAAGACAGCTCAGAGCTAGCAGAAATCATACGCAGATGTACGCAAGAAAGGATCTCGAGTTCGAGATTGGTGACTATGTGTACTTAAATATATCTCTTATAAAAGGAGTGAAG